>NC_142795.1:31590728-31890728 GCF_049724085.1 Artemia sp. Qi Xiang Cuo
TAAAACAATTCATCGCTAAGATGTTTCTTGCCTAATTGTTTCCATGGCCTTTGGTTATTAATATCCTTTGGAGTTCGACCAAAAGAGTTGTTCCCGAGGCAAAGACATTAATGATTTGGATCTATTCCTGGAGAAATGTTTCTAGGGCGAAAATTTTTAAAGTCTGACAGATGATGTCATTGATTGATTGATCTGTCAAGAAATGGGGAAATTAATTTGTTGTTTCTAAGGGGAATTATTGATTCACGATAGGTGAATTGAGGTCGACAGCACAGGTGTTCCACGGTCGATGTTGTTGTTGTTGTAAGTGCACGCTCTCAGCGAATGTCAAGGTCGTTGTTGTTGTTGTTGTTGACACACTTGGAAAAAGAGGTCATTGACCCCATTAACCACGTGTTCTCCCTAATGAAACTATGCCCATATTTGGTGTGGGATCACGAGTCTATGCCCATATATGGTGTGGGGTCACGAGTAACACCCCCTCCTCTACTATCGTCCTGCACGACTTCAAAATCTTTCTGAAACAAAACCTTTATTTTTATTTCTTTATCTATCAAACCTTAATCAACTTAGGGATTTGCAATTATCGCTCTATGATATTCAGTCTCCGGCGAGCTATTTTTACTAAGCACAAATAATTTCACCCCTATTCACTCACTCGCTTCTTCGTCGGCTCGTTTTGGAGAGTATAGAATCCCTTTGGTAAATTGTGAAAGAGATAAATTTTCAATAAGATACCAAACCCATTCAATACAAAATAGGCTTAAATTAAATACTAAATTTAAAATCTTAATAGCCGATCACTTTTAAAGACTAAATTAGTAGAATATATTATTAACCTTTGATGATGGGGTGATTCTTCTTGATAATTTGTTTCTTAGTATTATTTTTAGATTTTACTGTACTGGGGTAGCCTCATTTATCCTTCTCCTTCTATATGTTATGAAGTTTTTCGGTTTATCTTCCTTATCTTTATTTTTGGTGTACTTGAACTCATTGTAATAATTGTTAGCCTTCCTTTCGAGCTTATCTCCCTGTTGGCTCTATTCAAATATTTTTGTTTGTTTATATTTGTATGAAATAAAATCTATCTATCTATCCAGACAAAAAACGACAAATAAGTCCAACAGGGGAATAACACGACAATCTTTAGTCGCCGACTTCTTCAGAGTGTGACAGTGTATTTTGGACCCACTCCACATACAGACGACTATTGACTCCCAAAATCCGCTTTATATTGGCAACCACCATGATGAATTTGTAGTCACAAAAGACCTAGAAATACATATAGGCCGGGCCTATCAGAGGAATCTACACAACCTGCACACCTCCGTCCAACCAGAATGGGCGGAAATTACTGCGAAAGCAAATCTGAGTAATGATTGCCGGCCCCTCCTTGATGCCCTGGATTCTTCAAGCAGCAGAGGTCGTCCTAAGGCTTAAGGCTATGTGTTGATAATATGAAATCAATCTTCTGCGGCACCGGACTTCGAAGGAAGGTTCCAGGTATTGCTTAGGCTGAGAAGGTACTAGTTATAGAATTATAGATCTCACTTTATGACCAAAAAGTGCAAGATTACTGCCATAGTGGTTGATGTTCCAGTAGTAACGAAGGGGGTTTTGAAACAAATGAATTTTATATACAGTTACAGGAACAAATATACAAAATCCCAGACAAAAATATGGTATTTGTGTTAGATGACTTTAGTGCCCTGGAGGGTGAATTTGGTCCATCTGGTATGGGAAAGGAAAACAGCAAGGGTAATAGAATAGAATCTTACGATTATGTAGATACATTAACCTAGTTATTGCTAATATGACATTTGGTCATAAAATGGCCCAAAACTTAATATGGTACTCACATGACGATAACCCGACTAACCTTAATTATTATGATATTCTAAATTACAGAATGGAAGGATCGATACAGCATACAATATAGGAGCGGATATATAGGAGTGCTTTTATTGATGCAAAAAGTAGAGATTACTATCTAGTAGTATCTAGGGTTAACACAAAGTTGAAGTTTAGGAAGCCTAACTACCTTCCAAGTAGTTACATCATTGATAGACTTCAAGATGAGAATCGGACAGGAACAGTTTGCTGGGAAACTAGAGAGTATAGAATTTAACAGTGCAGAAGACGGATGAAATAATTTCAGAAAAAAACAGTTTGCGAATTAGCAGAAGATGTCTTGGAGGGGAATAGAGGATAGTTAAAAAAACAGCTGGGAATACTAGAAAAAATTTTATAAGCCCGGTAGAAGAGAGAAGGGGTATGTACAAGAAGTTTTGAGTTATAGATCTTACAAGAATAAAAAAAACAGAGAAGGCATTAAAGTTTCAGTTAAGGAGATTTCAAATGGAGACAATTGATAAAATTGCCAACAATTAGAAGATCCGTAAAGACGGAATGGTAAGAAGATATTTTATAGGCATGTTAAAAAATTGAGCGGAAGTAATAAGTCTGGAATTGTCTAAGTTAAGCTTAGGAACGGGGCCTTAATTAATGATTAAGAAAAAGTTAAAGAGAGGTGAGAATTTGCTGACTATGATTAAAAAAAGTTGTAAGAAATGACACAGAAAAAAAAGTAGGTCATCCCCGAATGGGTCGTGATTTAAAGAAAATCAGAACTGCATGGGAAGGGGTAAAGAGTGAAACTTTGAATATATTGGAGTGGCGAGGGGCATATAAGGCTGTGTTGGCCTCAGACAGCGTGGTTAAACTGATTTAGATTATTTCAAGCTACTTGAATTTGACGTTATTTGGGAAATTATTCAATTACTAGACTCTATTATGAGATCATGAAAACCACTGCAATACCATCTGCGTTTGCAAAATAAAATTAACCTGGCAAGATAATCTCCTCAGTGAGTTACAAGTCTAAGCCCAGCCCGAATGGACGGTTTAATTCGGTAACAGATTTTCTATTCAGGCTGTGCCCAAGCTCCGTCACTCATTAAACCATTTTAACTACTTGAATTTTATTGTTTCATCTTGACCAGAGGCGCCATTTGGGGGAGGGCAAGGGTGGGCCATTGCCCACCCTGATTTTTCTGGGGGGCCCAAGCTTCCTCCCAAAAACGCCTTTTTTTTCTTTTTTTTTTCATAAATAAACAGGAACAAAATTGCATTTACCAGTTAGTCAAAATTTTGAAACTGTTACATGTATATATAGATTAACTTGGATAATAGTGAGATTACATATGATAACGCCATTAGTACAACTGGGTCGTGCAAGGGTTGAAGTGACAGAACAGTTTCTGACCAAGCTAATTTAAACAGTTAATTTTCGGATATAAAGATCAGTTTAAATGAATGAATATGTTTGAAACCGTAAGACCAACCATACACAGCCCAGGTATTATTCGCTCAGTTCACTAGTTTACATGTCAGCTGAAGAGCCATTGAGAATTCATGAGTTTGTCAGTAGCTCTAAAGCGTAAATTGGCAGCATTGAAAAAGGAGAAAGAAGCAGAAAATCAAGTTTCTCTGAACAGATGGATTAAGAAGCAAAAGCCAAGTGAACCGGCTCGACAAGTAAGTAACCTACAGTATTTGTGTTTTATTAAGTCGTGTGTTTTGTTTCGAGATCTGGTGGACCAAAGTTACTATTCTGAACCGCGGTGGGTAGTTTATATGGTGTCAAACTATGGCTTTTCTGGCAAAGTCGGCAGTCACCTCATTTCTGGCTGGGTAGGCTACTGTTACAATGCCGACAGGCGATATTAAGCCGCATTCGATTTGCTACAATGCCGACGGGCGATATAAAGCCGCATTCGATTTCCTGTAGTCACACTTAACGTTTCGCCATTTAGCCCAAAATTATAAATTTATTTGGCGGTCACATTATCAGTAGTTCTTCAAGCTCAATGGGACGCAGAAAGAACGCAAAAAATCCCATAACAGAGCAGGACGTAACTGAAACTATAACAAATCGAACGCGCTTTTAGCTTATTTACGATCTGTCATGACACCCGAATCATTCATTCAAAGGCTTTTTGCAAAGGCTGTTTGCGATTTGGGTTGCTATTGCATTAAGCCCAAAGTCTCTATTATTGTCCTTACGGGTAGATAAGGATCAAATTGTCACACCACGGAGGAGTTCTAGCCCTATTTTTCCCGAACTGCTGTGCCGAAAGCGGAAACTGCTACTAGTCCGGGCGCCAGGAGTTGAAAATGTGAAATATACCACGACGTATAGAGTCTGAGATAAAAATTAGCCTACCCCCCCCCCTAAATCGACCATGATGATTCGAAAAATACCAACGGCACTTGCTTGCAAGGGGTGGAACACTCCGAAGCTTGACATTTTGTTATATTTTGGTGTTACATGCAAGAAAGAAGAAAGTTGAGGTGCAGTTTTCCGCTCAAATACGAGACAGAAAAAAAGCCTAGAGGCCATAGCATGTCTTCATAACAAATTCACACAATTAGTTAGAAAAAATAGCAGCAATGACGCAGGTAAATAAACTGAACAAAGTCAGAATTAACACTATTTATTTAATACTCACATTCCCAAATTCATTACGGTTTTTTCCTAGTATTTCTTCATCTATCCGTCTTTTAAGCGACTAAAAGTGAATGTCAGTATGCCACGAAGCAGCAGAATTTTTTAATTTAGCACTACGAAGTATCTTTTCCCCTTGGAGTTTTCTTTTTCATACTTTTTTTGTGATTACACAAGCTTAAATTAGCCTGATTTTGAAAAATGATTAGCCAAATAAACATCTTAAATCACAACCAAAGTTGGCTATTAACAGGAACCAAATCAACACACTAGTTCACCAAATTTGGAAAAAAATAACAAACAAATAACAATTTGGCAACAAAATCACAAAATGGTCAAAAATTACTACTGATCACTTTGGAAATGAAATTTCATTAGGGTAAAGGAAAGCCCTTGCAGGACCTGCAGGACCACATGCTGAATTTGTAAACTATTATCACATATATCAATTTAGTTGGCAGATAGATGCTGGCCAAGAGAATGGGAAACTAGTGAGACTGTAAACTCTAAGCTCCATGAAAAAAAAAATCAAGAAAGACATCTAGGAGCATCTAGATTAAACAATGCCATTGTATAGCACTAAATAATTACTACCTGTGTAGCTATATTTCACTTACTATAAATTAAAGACTATCAATTATCAAAGCTTAGCTAAAAAATATTTGCAACAATTGGCATTACCACCAAATTAATCACAATTGCAATGTTTAATCGTATGTCTGTTTACAATCTCGTTAATTTGGAACATAGAACAATGATGAGATAGCTAAAAGATAAACATACCATTTAGCTTAGAATTCAATACTTAATCTAAATATAACAATCATTTCCTCCTTTAAGAGGAAAGGATTTGATTTTAAATCAAATTCCTTTAAGAAATTGAGGATAAAACTGCAGATTAGTTTCCCCTGTACAGTAGCGTATATTCCATTTCGTTTCGGGAGGGTTGATCTCGATTTCACTCTAGAAACCTAAGTATGATAAGCAGTGATTTAACGAGCCGATTTCCAGGGAGGTCAAAGGTCTATAATGTGCCGATAGAACGTACGTGCCTTTCTCATTCAGTAGCGATCTTCAGGCAGAAAAAGTATTTTCTGACGCAAAGCCTCGAACATTTTAGAATTTTGTTATTCAACAGTGTATTATTCCTTATATGTGCCTCTTAATACCGTTTTCTGCGAAGCAAACACCCTTAAAAAATTATATTGTGTTGCAAAGGGTATAAGTTATTACAAAAACCAGAGTTACTTTTTTAAATATTATTTAGATATAATTATTTTGTTTTTTTTTTATTTGCAGATAAAAGAAGTAAATAATGGTCAAAGACAGTATTTTCTGGCGCGAAGCGCCGGGAAATTACGGGATCTGCCACTAGAACATACTAATGCTGTAGTTTTAATAATTTCTTTAAAATTAATATATCTAAAATAAAATTAACCTCTGAAACATCCTTGCAAAGAAGGAAATAACCTTATAATCTTAGGATTTAGGAACTATACGTAATTTGGACTTAACATACTAAAGAAAAGCAACTGTTTAAATGTTGAAAATGAGTTCAATAGTTCTTCAAAGTACAAGAGTGGCTTTAACCTTTGGTATATCTTTCAGGTGCCTGACTCAGCACCCGAACAATCCATTTCCGTCGCTTTAGGCCCTTTGAAGGACGTGGTGGTCGGTCAAACCGAGGTAGTAGAAAACGAGACGACTGGGACACTGCGCCTGTCACGGCTCAGGAGGCACAATCTGGACAAGATACGACTCGAGATGAAAAGCACCATCGTTCAAGTGGTCCTACTGATATTTCTTCATCCTCCCACGACCATCCATGTCAACCACAGCTGCTACGTTACCCTGCACAGGTTTCAGCAAGACGGTCATTTAATATTTCGTATTATGGAAAGCATCCTTGGCTTGAGTACTCAGTTAAGGAAAATTCGGTTTTCTGTTTCTGCTGCAGACACTTTGGCGGCACGTCGACCCTTCGCGGACAGAGATACGGGCCAAGGCCTTTCATCGAGAGCGGTGTTAGAAGATGGAAGGACATCTCAAGCGTTCTAGATGACATTTCGAAAAGTGACCGCCACAGGGACAGTGCAGTTTCGTGGACGAAGTTCAAAATTATACAAGCCAAGGAGATGCAACCCATCGCATCTGTTTTGTCAACGGACAGGAATAAGGAGATGAATGAAAACAGGAACACGTTAAGGCTTTACTGAAAGTAACGGCCCTACTGGGGCGACTGGGTACAGCCTTTCGCAGCCACGATGAGACCGAATCTTCGGCAAACAAAGGACATTTCGTCGAAACTTGAAATCTTCTCGCCGAGTATTCTCCCATGCTTTTTAACAAGCTATAAAGACGATGCGGCCACTATACGTCCAACGAATACCAGAACGATCTAATTTCAGTGATCGGATCTAGGCTTCGGTCTACAATAGTGCAAGAAGTTAAGCGGGCCAAATACTTTGCTGTTTTTGTCGACGAGACAAGAGATAATTCGAAGAAAGAACAGCTCGCCATTCTTCTGGGGTACTTAGATGAGAGAAACGTACGAGAAAGACCAATAGGCTGCTACTATATGAAAAGCCTGGATGCTGAGACTTTAGCCAGCTTCATTCACGACACAGTGGCGAAACTTGGTCTCGACTGGAACAATTGTGTTTCTCAGTGCTACGACGAAGCAAGCGTGATGAGCAGGCCCTTCTCTGGTGTTCAAGCGCCACTGAGAGCGAAAGCGCCGCAAGCAATATACATTCATTGTCATGCGCATAGACTAAATTTGGTCATTGCAAACTTCGTTGAAGGTGTTGGAACTGTTGGCTCATTTTTTTCGTTAGTCCAAAATCTGTACACGTTCATTTCCAACAGTAACATCAGACATCGGCTTTTTGTCGAGTCCCAAAAGGCTACTCAACTGCCAGTGCTGGAATTAGAAAGGAGTGCTGCGACAAGATGGTCATACTGGTATCGATCACTATCGAAGATAAGACTCCGATATGAATGTATTCTGGCTGTACTGTCTGCAGTCAGCGAGGAAGCTGATAGAGAAGCTTGAGCAGAAGCAGCTGGGCTCCAGAGAAAAATGGAATCTTTCACAGTGATATTCCAGTTGCTCTATATAGAAGCAATTCTGAGGACGACAAACTTCCTTTCTGAGCAGCTTCAGGCAGTTAATCTGGTAATATCTAGGTCCCGCACCTTGATTCAAGCAACAAGGAAGGAAATAGCTGAACTGCACTCTGACACTTCTTTTGCATCGCTTTTGGATAAGGCAAAAGAGTTTGCTGAAGGTCTTGAAATTGAGCTGCCTGACGTGAATGGATCCACGACCAGATCCTCCTCTGCGGGTCAGAAGGGACGACCTAGAAGAACCCAAAAGATTATGAAACACCTGAAAGAATTCATGAACACTTCGACGTTAGGAAAAAAGTTTGTTGAATCCGACAATAGAGCTCCAAGTCTAGCGGAAGAAATGAAAAGAGAATACCTGGAGACTGTAGATCGTCTGATTGCGGAATTCAACAGATGAATTCAACACTCAAACTTCCGGACCCCAGCTCTACCAAGTTCATGGATGCAGGGATCCTCAAGCGATTCTCTGAACTTTATTCTGAAATGGACATTGACCAGATTCTTCTTGAGGCCCAAGCTGGTATTGCCAAGCGGTTTTTGCTCGAGGAGGAGGCAAAGCCGAAGAACTTCATGGACGTCATTGATAATATCCAGACACTTCGAGTGGCATATTCATAAATTATCAAAGTTATTCATATTGCTGCCACACTTCCTGTCACGACAGCCAGCAATGAACGCTTATTTTCTGGGCTGGGAAGAGTGAAGAACTATCTGCGCTCGACCACAGGAGACAATCGTCTTAGTCACCTGGTTTTGATCTTTGCAGAGAAGGATTTAGTCAAAAACTTGGATTTCGACCAGCTTGTTTACGACTTTACGGAGATGAAACCACGACGGTTCCTTTTATTGCCTTGAATGTTCAATGATCTTTTTCAAAATTTTGTTGTATTTTTTGATTTCGTAAATATACTTGATTGATCAAAGTTTTACATCGACATAGCTATAGCGTGACTCTAACTTGGACTTAAGAATTTACTGTAAGCAGCGAGCTGAGGAATTCGGCTACCGAATATACTTTATTCAAAGCGTGAGTTTTTACAGAGGTTCAGCTTTTGTCAAGTTATAGGTTCGGAAAAGTGGAAGATTCCCAAACGGCTGTTTTTTTAACATCGCTCATACCGTTTCCGCTTTCTTCAGATATCTGGCCTTTTCCGAACCTATGGCATAAGAGCGAAAGAAGGAAAGGCAAGAAATTGAGACAATTTCCTTAATTTTTACGGTAACTCCCACGGAAGGCAGTTTTTTTTGGATAAAGCTAGAGGCAATTTTTTTTTATGCTTAGGGGCCCATTTCGATAGCCCACCCTAAGGTTGGGCTGAAATGGCGCCTCTGATCTTGAGTATATTAGTTCAACAGATCTAGCCAGAGGCGGATCAAAAAGGGGCGCCCCCCTAGCGTAGTCTAAAGTAGTGTAATTTACTTAATTAACCCAAGTTTGCGTTAATTAAACTTTCTCCTAACACAAGTTTATCGGATCACCTATTTTGCGCCCCCCCTCCTAAAAATTTTTTTTCAAATCAACCTATTTTGCCACCCCCACCCCCCCGCTAAAAAATCCTGGGTCTAGCTGAAACCAAAATATGGTGGCGTAGAAATTGAATACGACAACACAAACTTAAGGTGTTGTTCAACAAACTAAGCAAAAACTGCTAGCAACAGTAATCAACGAACTTTTTTCTATTATTCAGTATAAAATTGCCGCTAAAACTGATACACAAATTGAAAAAAAGTCGTTGATGAAAACTATCGGTGATTTGGACCTCGTGGTGAATACAAATTCAAACGAGAAAGACCACACTTAAATTACTTCATTTTCAAAATAATTCTTTTTCTGCTTTTGTGTTTTTCAATTTGATTTATATTTATAAGGCTGTTCTGGCGCTTTATATATGGAATTTTAGTAAGTAAAAGTAACCGGATTAACGACACTTCTTGACTACTAAGATTCCTGTGTCGGCCCTCCAGTGTGTTAACACACCGAGGTTCAATCTCCGAGTCCTGTATTACCAACCTAAGATCAAACCATTTGCGCCACTACAGGACTATAGAATTTTAGGGATTTTACGATAATACTTTTTGAATTTCACGCCAAATAATTTTTCTGTGTTATCCTCAACCAGTATACTTTGGCTAGTAAATATTTGTGTTTCTGCATACCTGCATGGAATGATTGGCAACAACTATGGATCGAAAAATAGATGGAAGAAACATACCAGACTCTATCCGAACACATTGCAAAAGCCATATACGAGACTCTAAAAATAGCCACATAAAACATAAATATCCAAAATTCTTCAATAAATAAAGAAAATTTTGAACTTTTAAATCTAAATATGAGATTTAATAAGGGTTTACTATGGCTATTATTAGTCAATAAATCAAAAATCACTACAGTTTCTTCAAGAAAAGTGAATCCTAGACAACCAAGGATTTTACATTAAAATTGTGAATTGACTCTTCTTCTTAAAACAGTCATCACTTTCCAACAAAACAGGCGATTTTTCCCGAACATTTTCCGAATAAATTTTCAACGTTTTCATTGGAAATTGTAAAAATGTTTGCTTTTTAGGCACTTAGAATAGAATTATGCAGTACGATGTATGCTTCAGCTTCAAAAAATCAACCATAACAAAGACTCTAGGGTCCAATAATAGAGTATTAACGCTGATCTTTCTGATTGTTTTGGTTCTGATTGAAACGGAGCCCAGCCTCTTTAAATTATTTTTGCTACTTAGCACTTGTCTATAAACCGCAATTACTTCACCAGTCACCAGAAATCAAACAGTTCGTGGTAACGAACTGTAAGTAAGGAGCGACCCGGCTCAATGGTAACCGAAACTCTAAAAAACGGAATTTTGATACCAATAGATACATCAAAAGAATCAAATTTTAATGCTGATTTCAAATATATAAGTTTAATCAAGTTTAATCTAACCCATCAAAAGTTACGCGCCTGAGAAAATTTGGCTGATTTTCGAAAAAAGGGGGAAAGACCCCCTAAAAGTTATAGAATATTAATGAAAATCACACCATCAGATTCAACGTACCAGAAAATCCTACCGTAGAGGTTTCAAGCTCCTATCTTCAAAAATGTGGAACTTGGAATTTTTTACCAGAAAAAAGATCATGGATGCGTGTTTATTTGTTTTTTTGTTGTTTTTTTTCCTTCCCAGGGGTGATCGTATCAACCCAGTGGTCCTAGAATAGGAGAGAGCAACTAATCCCCCTCCCACGCTTATTTTTCCCAAAGTCACGCGATCAAAATTTTGAGACGGCCATTTGGTTCAGCATAGTCGAAAAATCTTAATGAAAATCACACCATCATATTCAGCGTATCAGAGAACCCTACTGTAGAAGTTTCAAGCTCCTATATAAAAAAATGTGGAATTTTCCATTTTTTGCCAGAAGAAAAATCACGGATACGTGTTTATTTCTTTTTTTTTTTTTCCCAGAGGTAATCGTATTGACCCAGTGGTCCTAGAATATCTTGAGAGGGCTCATTTGAACGGAAATTAAAATTTCTAGTACCCTTTTTAAGTGACCAAAACAAATGGAGGGCATCTAGGCCCCTTCCCACGCTCATTTTTTTCTCAAAGTCACCCAGTTAAAATTTGAGATAGCCATTTAGTTCAGCATTGCCGAAAATCTAATAAATATGTCTTTTAGGATGACTTAATCCCCCACAGTTCCCAGGGGAAGGGCTACAAGTTATGAACTTTGCCCATTGCTTACATATTGTCTTGGTTATTGGGAAGTATACAGGCATTTTCAGGAAGGATTTTTTTCTGGTGGTGGGGGGCTGGAGGAGGGGGTTACCATGGATAATCTTTCCGTGGAGGATGTTTCTTTGGGGTAAGGGACATTTCTATGATGTCCAGATTTCCAAGGATTATTTAAAAAACGATCAGAAATTAAATTTAAAAAAAACAAGTTTTTTCAACTGAAAGTAAGAAGCAATATTAGAACTTAAAACGAACAGAAATTATAACGTATATGAGGGTGTTCTCCCCCAAGTAAACGCTTCGCTCATTTCGCTACAGTTTTTTTTTTTTTTTAGTGCTTTCAAAATAACAATATATTATAATTAAACGGTCTTGGTGATTCAGGGGTTTGTGAATAAAATTTTTTTTTTAATTTTACATTCAATAGCGTGGTATTGACTAACAGGAGAACCCCATCATATACGTAATTACATATACGTAATAAAAAAAAAACAATAAAAAAAAAACAAGCGATACGGTTCAATAATAATCGAAACTTTTAAAAACGGAATTTTGATGTCAATAAATGTATCAAAAGAATTGGCCTGCTGATTCAAAATATACACATTTTATTAATTTTATTTTTGATCATGTAAGACCACGAGCCTGAGAAAATGTTCCTTATTTCTTAAAGAGGGGGGAAAAATGCCCTAATCGTAAAAAAATTTTAGTGGAAATCAAACAATTACATTGACAGTTCCAGAAAAACTATATTACATAGGTTTCAAGCTCATATCTTCAAAAATCTGCAACTTTGTATTTTTTGCCAGAAGAAAAATATACGAATATAGAGGTTCGTTACGTAAGTTAATTTGTAAATCACGTCAGAAGCAAATTTAGAGACAGCCATTTAGCAAAAGAAAAGTAAAGTTTTTATGCAAATTTTGTTTACTTATTCAATGATGGTGAGCCAAAATAAAAGCTGCATTAACTAAAAAACGATCAGAAATTAAATAAAAAAAACAAGTTTTCCAAACTGAAAGTAAGGAGCGACATTAAAACTTAAAACGAACAGAAATTATTCCGTATATGAAAGGGACCGTCCCCTCCTCAACGCCTCGCTCTTTACGCGTAAGTTTGACTATGTCTCACAACTTTATTTTTCTAAACAATAAAAAACTTTAGCGTAAAGAGCGAGGCGTTGAGGAGGGGACGGCCCCTTTCATATACGGAATAATTTATGTTCGTTTTAAGTTTTAATGTCACTCCTTACTTTCAGTTTAAAAAACTTGTTTTTTTTATTTAATATATTACAAGAACAGTCTTCTTCCTTCACTAAAGTGGGTGCCAGCCCAGGAAGTCTCATGCAGGGTTTGGGGAAACCAAAGTCACGACATGGGTATAGATTAAACCTTTGCAGGACGGTTGCGATTGCGAATAAAAAAAAACTACAACAATGGAACACCAGAATGGGGATGTATCTAGTTTGTTTTATACATAGGTGATTCTATTACGACTTTTACAAGCAGCCACAAATAGGAATATTTGGAAACATCGATTGAAAGGATAGTCCTAACTAGTCAAAAATGTTTCATCGTCATCAAGTTTTCAGGATTTCACTTCATTTCACAGTTCTAACTACATACAATGGATGTGGTATTGTTTTTCTTCTAAAAGAGGAGTTTGAAAAATGTGACTTGAGTAAATTCCTGAAATTCAGACAAAAAAAAATTCTGTAAAAAAAAAAAATAATGCTGAAAACACCACCCCTCTTCTATATGTGCAATTACTTGCAATACTTTTTTTGAAGTTTGTCTTTCGGCGAAATTTGGGCGATATGAGAAAATGAAGATTCGTGATTCTTGGAAAGTTTTTGTATGTACATTTACATGCTGTAATGAGTCTTTTTTTACCCTTAGTTTTGTCTAATTATTTTGTTGTATTTTCTATTTGAAAACTCAAAAAAATTCGACCAAAAACCTTAATACCATTGTGTCAAAACTGTGAGCAGAAAAGAATATAATTCGTTTTTGAATTTAGCATAAAAACTACATTAGAAAATTCTCCTAAACAGATAACACAGCATTCAAAGAAATAATATGTATATCAATCAAATTAATTTAAATTATGCGGGGGCTTCCGACTTACTTTCAGTCGGGGCTAATCTGATTACCCTTCATCTAAATTGACTTCCAACGTTGTTCTGCTATTATTTTGTTTTCAGTCGTAATTCCATGCGTTTTGTGTCCTTTTAATTAGGCAAAATATAAATTCAAACGATCGCCATCTATGCTTTTGGAAGAAACGTCTTCTGACTCTTTCACTTGATTTTTCTTGTCTCAGCTGATTACAAATAAATTTTTAAACTTCTTACTCTTAAGTTGTAGGTTAGTCTCGCTTCACCAGACCAATTTGCACTTAGACTCATTTTTTCTACATCCAGTTCTGACTTTGACCATCTCTGCAATCTACTACAAGGACTGCACATAGGGGATGGAGCCTAAGGACAAGGCCCTCTCCCTTGAAATCCTAAATTTCCGGGTAGTGCTTAGCCTACTCATATCGTCAAAAAATTTTATCCCCCCCCCCAGCTTTTGTTTATTACTGGGTCTCACCAAAAAACTTCACCGTACATGTCTGATCCACTATTTCTATTTGTTATTAGTTTTGCCAGTATTATATCTTTCATATTTTCTATTTTTAGCGAATTGGAAGCACTCTCTGAAAATATTCTGTTGACCCACAATTTTAAGGCTAAAAAGACTATTAGTAAGAAATGCATGCTGGGAAAGCGTAACGTGGTAGCTGTTTCTTAGCAAAGATGAAAAATTTCGGCTAAATTTCTCTGGATTTCACTACCTAAGGATTGGCAAAGGAAAGTCCCTGGATGACAGCCAAATACTCCAGATAGTGGCAGATCCAAGGGAGACTGCCATGTGGTAAGGCGCGAGTAGATTGTATTGGCGGTAGTATTCAGGTCGTTGCCAGGCATGTAAATAGGGAGGGGGACACAGCTTCGATCTCCTGGACTCCCGAGATCGCCTCGATAATTTCTTTGTGGTTTTCATATTGACCATTATTAGTCTTTGTCGTTGTTTTCTTTTTGGTTTCGTTTTTATCCTCATCCATTTTTTTTCATATATACAGGCTTCACGTGTTTGTCACAAGTGATAATATGCCGCTATTCCTGGTGATTACTACGCTAAATACTGTTAAGGCTTATACTATACCTTCTCTTGAATGCTTCAAGATGGATTTTCCAGAATTACACCAACTCGGAGGCCATTTCGTATGGCAACTAATCATCGAACGAAACTTGTCTTCAAGTATTCTTGGCGGGGTGTGCCCAGCACAAGTTGGTCCTTTTTGAACTGCCCTTTGGCGAGTTGATCACAAAGCCTTTGTTCTATACGGAACAAGTCTTGATACTTCCTCAGATGGGGGGCAATGCCTGTATTTGTAAAAAAAAACGATACTGAAGCCATGTTAAATCGACTGCAGGGATTTGGCACCAAAGTTTCTAGAAATTGCTCCATGAACTTCTCGGCTTCGGACACGTTGAAGAGAAGCGATGTGACTAGCTGAAGCGCCAGCAAATTGAGGACATGCACATTCCATTAAAGTTTTTGACACAGATCTAAAACAACACACGCTTCATAACCCCGCCTTCGCGCAAGCCAAATGATACATGATTCCAATGGAAAACCAAGTAGCAACTATAACTATGGCTCTGATGTATATACTTCTGCTGATGTATTGCTCTGACGGTCCGTCAACTTGCGTAATTACAGGCTATGAAATGTGTGTCATGTTTGGAGAAACATTTCGCTACTGTATATTACCTTTACTGTGTACATGACGTGAATAGTGTCGAAATGGACTCGTCAGGGAGGAGACTTTTGTATCTTAGGATGACTCCTAGTTTCTGGGAGCAGGAGGATCTCACTCTGCTGAGGTGTTCAAGTCCAAGAAGGCGTGGTGTGCCAACTCTTGTTATTGCCTGTCCTTTGAAATTGAAAGCAGAATGATCCTTCACATTCCAAGCCTTCAAAATTAGGAGCTCTCTTGTTTCTGATGCATTGAAACTGATCTGCCCACACCTCAATTTTTTCAGGTTGGCTTGAAGCTCCTTATGGGGATTTCTGGGATTTTCGTCTTCCACGATGGAGATCATTTTCGTCGTGTCATCAGCAAAGGCGTGAGGCTTTTTCACTAGGCTATCCCCTAGATCGCTTATGAACACCAGGAAAGAGTCGGCCTAAGAATGCTTCCTTGGGATACTCCAGCTAAAACTGGACATTCTTATGAAATGCAGCCGTCAAGGACGACCCTTATTGATCGGTGGCGAAGGAAATCAGTAAGGGCCCTAGATAGACGACCATCAACTCTATTGGCTTTTGGTTTGCATAGAAGGTCCTCGTGCCATAAACAATCAAAGGATTGTGCGATGTCAAAATAGAGAAGGCAAATAGGAGAATGTCAGGCCCTGAGACAAGAGCTCAACCCACTCTTGGTACTGCGTAAATAGACAGTCTAACGTAGACCGTTTTCTACGGTGTGGTGTGACTCGAGATACTGATAAAGGTCTTATTGATGATTTACACCAGTGATTTTCGCTTCTGTTCGTTGTGGAAAGGGAGGGGAGACTCCTGCGTCATCAAGTTGAAAGACCTTTTCAAAAGCTTTTGCAAGAGCAAGACGTTATCATCACAGCTCGAATTTACTACAATTATTCTCTAAAATTTGGAGCATTGCTCTGTTTACCCGTTTTTAATGGTAAGGGTGGAGTGGGAGGGGGGTTAAGTTTAACATATTATGTTTAGCTATCAGGAACTTACAACTAATAGAAAAGCTCGTAGAGATTCTTCACTAGGTTAAGATTCCCATAGTTTCCAAAGGGCATAATCTAGAAACGAGACAGGTACCTCAGTAAATCGATTGTTGGAATGCACACCCAAATTTTCAAATTACTCAAATCTTCTGTTGGAGAAGGGGGAAGGGGTTGAGCAATTTTAGTTTCTGATTAACAAAACGCTTTTACACTAAAACCTCTTATGGGATTCATATATCCACACAAAGTGGGTAAATCAAAAGACACTATATGTTTCCAAGTTATCAATGTGGCGTATCTGCAGTAAATCATGAACGGCCTGGGGGTATCAGAGGTAAATCAAAAGGGAGCTGCTTGGGAGATCAAGTAAAAACTTTCTGAGATTTTTGTGTGGGGGTGGAGGCAAATAGACTTCGAAGTTTAACTTGGGAGAGAGGACGAGAAGGGTTAAAAATATTTTATCTCTCATCTGCCGAATAGTTTTGTCACTTCGAGCCCCTCTGGCAATAGAATACATCCGCGGTGAAGTAGTAACACAAATCAAAAGACATTACACTTACCAAGGTTAACAATTTAGGGTTTCTACAATATTTCACAAACATCTTGGGATATCAAGTTGAAAGTTTAAGGTGTTACAGGGTCAGGTGGACCTGAAATTTCACTCTGGGGAAGGCAAGAAGAGAACCTCCTGTATCAAGGCTATCAAAATATCATACCTGCAATGTCGTAGGAACAGCTTGGGAGGTAGAGTTCAAGCTTTCAGCTAGTGTGACATGGGCAAGGGGATCTTAAATTTTTTGTTTGGAGAAATGGAAAAATATAAAATAACCTGTTAGCTGATGAATTCCTTCACCTACGAAATAAGGACTGTACAAAGAGTAAAATTTTAGAGCTACGTTCTTCGGCTATTATTCAACATACTTTCCGTTCAAGTTGACACTTATAGTAATTGTACATCAGCATATTGATATCCTCTTTTTAATGTTTTGTCTTCTGAGGCTCACACCACTTTTTTTAAGGTTCAAAGATATCGCTATCTTCTTTGTGTCTGGGTGTTCCATGTCCGGTAAGCGCATAGCCGTAAAAGTGAAATGTTTGAGTTGTTTGTCACTTGCACAGAAGAAAAATATTTATGGAATGATGGCACAAAACTTCTTCCAGACGCCAAGAAAATATTTCCAAAAATTGAAAGAAAAATATCATGGCAATTTGTTTGGGGAGATAAAGGGCTATATAGCGTATGCGCAGAGGGGGAACGGTCAGACATAAAACATGTTGTGATACACATTTCTTCCACCTCGAAGTCAAAACAATGTGACTAAAGCCTCAGGTGCGAACATTATATGGAGGTATTAATAAGCAAGCTGTTGCAAGGTTAAAAATTGCGTGTCAATTTAAAGAGGAGCTATTTTGAATGTGATTGTGTGAGAATGTGATTTGAATGTGAGAATGTGAATGTGAGAATGTGATTGCATTCAAACAAACAAAATTACTTCATTTGGTTCTTTTCTTATTCCAAAAAAGGAAAGTTTCCAACTGCAGCCTCTCTTATCATATTGTTTTGAAAGAGTACAAGGAATAAATGGAAAAGGCACACATTTGGAAACCTTTTGTCTATGACTTTGAATAGCTGGAATCTAGTATAGAACAAGTCCCGACCATAGTAACCGAGAATTTTAAAAATAGGTTTTGTAAAAAAGTGTCTTGTGAAAAAAATTGCCATTGGTAACTATTATTTCGTTTATTCTTAGTAGTAAATTTTTTTCACGAAAGGCTTAAACCTCTCGAAAATGGCGGCGGATCGAAACGGAAGGCACACCATTAGAATTGCCATGGTCAATAACAATGCACAGGAGAATTACAGTACTTCCCCTTGAACAACAAGGAAAATCACTGTTTTGCATGGGTAGCACTGATGTGTTTCCTTTTTCTCTTTTGTTTTTTACCACGGTCAGAAGGCTAGCACAACATTATACGAGACGTTTAAATCTAATATTCGATAGCGATAAAATTGAAATCTCGATAGCGCCATCTGCAACTGCCATGTTGCATTATTGGTCAAAATCCTTGATCTGAATTTTACAATGTCCTTCAGATGCACTTTTGCTTCCAACCACCTTAGTTAGTTTCTAAAACTGTCTACTGACTACCAGAACTAGCAGGCTACTGCGACATCATAGAGACGGCGCATTTCAAAGCTCTTGATCATATCTAAGTGTTTTTGTGTGTGTAATTCGTCTTGATAACTATCTTAAAGTGCCATTTGGCAGTAAAAAAGGCATTTTTATTGTCACTTCTGGAGTTCAAAGACTGGGAAGCATAAAAAGGATGCAATGATAATATCATGGGAGGAACCCTTAACTGAAGTTTATATCTCCTTCTTTTGTATACTCTCCCTCCCAGCCCCATTAGTAGATGTAAACTATAAACGCATTTTGAAGTGTAAAAAAAATAATTTGATTTTGGAGTAACAACTATTACCTATGGTTATCTTAACAGTAAGAATTAATTACGAAAACAATTTTTAAGAAATTTCGGAAAAGAGCTAGATACGCTAATGTGTCTTTTATTCTTCAGCTCTAATGGGACATCTAAACATCGTCGAGACCTGGCACAGAGCTCATTTAAAAGCTAATGCTTACATATGTATCTTTGATAAAAATTTGCCTTGACAAGGCCATCGTGAGCTGACATATGGTACCATGGGACTTTTTATCTCATTTCCTGATTGGATACGGTTAGAAGCATAAACAATGTACCATTGAAATCTACATGGTAAAAAGTCCTTAACCGAATACCTAAAACCCCCCTCTTCAATACTCAACCTTTGGGTCCCTTAATAAGTGAAAAATAAAAACGAGTTTCAAAGATAAACTGCCTAATGAAAAAAAAAAACATTTAAATTCAAAACTTGTTAAGGAATAATGATAAATACTATTTACATTTATCCGAACATTAAAAGTAAATTACGAAATTAAATTTTTGGAAATAGAGTGAAATCCCAATGTGTCTTGTTTTATTTTTCTCCAGTGTTAGCACAGTACAAACACATCATAAGAGAGTCGAAATCTAGAAAAAAGGTGAAGTTTTCACAATTAAGGTTTTATTTTCCCAACCTCTTCATGGCATGCACGAACTGGTCACAGACTTTGACGTCACACAGGCCTATCATTTGAGGGGCAGGAATAAGGCACTGGCTAATGATATACGATGTCTACTTCCTTTAAGACAGCAATAATTGGTTGTTTTTTTTTCTCGAAAATAGCTCTATAATTTTTTTCTGGGAAAAATACTATATACGGTCGAGAAAATGAAGAAATTTTGCAACTTAAGTCTATTGACACACGGTGCCACTGCACTACAGTACTTATGGGCAGGGGCGCAACTTAGGTTTGGAAAGGAATCATTCGATGTCATTCCTTAATACAACACGGAGTTTGTCAATTCCTTTTTAGTTAAATAAAAGTATACTAATAACACTACTTCTAACTCACTGCAGCACAAAGCCGTCTGATACCAACACAGCTGCGCACGCTCGTCCTCCATCCCAATCTACCCAAAGCTACTTTCTTTTCACCCTCCCAAGAAATTACAATTTCCTTTGAATTCTTTGATATGACCTCAACTCACCCCATTAGAGGACGACTTACTTTTCGTTTGGCCCTAGATGGATAATCTGCTATCCTTCATCCTCGAAATGTGTCGCATCCATCTCAACCGTTCTCTCATTATAGCATTAGAAAACGGGATAGAACCCCTTTTTCGCTGTTTGAAATACGGTCGGTTAAAAAAAACGGTGCATAAAACTATTCCTGCACAATTCATCTGGAAAACCTCTAAGAACTCCTCCGTCTTCCGAGGCACCTATACTTGACCGTCTTCAGAACTATACTTGATCAATGTAGCCCCCAATATTCTAATCGGGGTTAACAGACTTCTTTTCCTATTCTTCAAAACCTTTCTCAACTATGGAAACACACCCTGGGCCTTGGCTATTCTACTTTTTGTATATTTACTTCATCCATCATTTATAATTAAATTATTACCCAGGTATGTGAAGCTATCCGCTTGATCTATCTTCTCACTACCCAGAATTACCTTCAGACCTTCATTAATCCTAGGGTAAGCGAACTTAATATTAATTTTCAAACCTATTCTTGCACCCAAAACTCTCAAAAACTAAAAGAAAAACACTCATTTTGATAGGATTTCTATCTAGGACGCTCGAATCATCTGCACAATATAAATTTAGTCTAGTCCTAACTTCCAATTTCTCCCTCTCCCATAGCCCTTGCCGTGGTCTTTGGAACAAATCCCTCAAAATGAGGATAGAACACAATCCTTTTTAACTCCTGACTAAATATAAAACCAGCCACTACCCTTATTTCATACCTTAAACCCAGTAATATTTTTCAAGTACATAGCACTACTTTGATGTATTTCTCTGGTATACCATACAAGAATAGGAAATACTAAAAGCTCTTCGATCTGCTGAATCAAGCACATGTTCATAATCTCTAACACTGAGGACTAAACGGGTCTTATCATTAAGGCACTTCTCAGTTATTAATCTAAAAGTTAAAATCTGGCCAGCGCAACCTCTCTATTTCTTAAAAACCGCAGTTTTTCTCTTAAAACCTTATCTATAGCATCCGAGTCTAAAAACCATCTTCATACTAAGTAATTTGCTTCCTACAGAAACCAAGATCGTGCGTTTTAATTTAAGCTTGCATAAAATCACCAGGTACTTCCTTTTTTCAAAAAATAATACTTGTAATCAGTAATTTATCTCGTGTAACTTTATAACTACCATTATTTAACAGCTTCTTTGCCACACTACCAGCATTTTGGAAGTTCTTATTTTTCAGTTATTTCGGTACTATCTCGTCACTCCTCTTGGCAAAATAAATCTCCTTTACAAATTGTCACAAACTTTTTCATTCTTTTCTACATCATTTCCTGTAACTTTTATCACGGTAAACGCATTCTCAACATGCTGTCTCTAGCACCTTCCTTATCACTGAGGCCCTGCTTCTATTTTAACAGGGACAAGTTCAAATTAATTACTCCCTTCTCGGGAATTTTATCCATGGCCAGCACTTCACAGTATCTAATTCACAGTTTTGTTCTGTCTCTACTTCCCTTTCATTCCTTTTATTCCCATGTGATCTCGCCCTAATACGTCTTGTAAAAACCCATCATTTCGTACCAAGCTCATTCTAACTTTCCTCTTTATGATGACCTACTACTTAAAAATTATCCTAAAATTATTCCATTGATTTTCCATATTGTCAAATTTTAGACACTAGTTTCTTATTTCGGCTCTTCCCAAAAAATTCTTCTTTAATTCTTATCTTGGGACAAGTATATTGCAGTAGGCATCAAGACAGGGCTAATTGTAGAAAAAGCCAAGACAGATAGTCCGAGTAATCGAGTTGATCTAGTCATACTTAC
This sequence comes from Artemia sp. Qi Xiang Cuo, assembly GCF_049724085.1. Taxonomy (NCBI): domain Eukaryota; kingdom Metazoa; phylum Arthropoda; class Branchiopoda; order Anostraca; family Artemiidae; genus Artemia; species Artemia sp. Qi Xiang Cuo. Next base: position 31,612,357 of record NC_142795.1, read on the forward strand.
TCCCACCATTTAAAAATTTGCCTCTCAAATTACTCGGACTACCTGTCTTGGCTTTTTCTACAATTAGCCATGTCTTGATGCCTACTGCAAAATACTTGATTTTCCATTCAAAATCAACACACTTTCAATTTTCATCAGTAAACTTCATCAATAAGCAGTTTTCGTATTGCAATTTCAACTGATGAATTCAGGTGTTTGAACTGGACATTGAAATGACCTGAGAAGAAGCAACCCACCCACCCCCACCCCCCCAGTACAGGTAAGGCACTAATGCGCCTTTTTAAACCTATACGAAGCACTTAATCCGGCTTAGAACTAGACAGCAGGTAGTTCAAGGTACCTCCAGTTGAATCAAGACTTTGTGCAATACTGTGGCCATCTTGATCACAAGACTGAAGATATCGTAAAACTTGTGAAAATCACTTACCAAATTTAGTCTGACAAGCCTCAGAATTGGAACATCTGCTTCATCAAAACCGCTGTAGACCCTTCGCTCGGACCCTAGTATACAGTTTCTAATACAACAAAGAAATTTACAAGTGAAGTTTATTAATAATCTAGAGTCGCGAGCCATATCAACGGCGGGATTTTTAGTAAAAATATACACATTCGCTTTTTGTACTTTATCGGACTAACGACGGTTGACTACTAAGGCCCTCGTTTTTAATTCACTTTTTAGTCATTGTTGTTAAAAGTACTACTCAAAAGAGTTCTTCTCTTTGGTTTTGGCGGCAAACTAAAAAAGTCAAGACATCTTTCTTTTCTAAGTTGTGATGCTGGTGTTAAACAGAAAATAACTCGCTTAGTTTATTTTTTTATCACAAGCTTCCGCATATCTACCTTGAATAAATCAGAGTAACAAGAAAAAAAAAATCCTATGATCTGCAGAAGTGTACAAATAATAATTTAATATCAAATTTGTTTCTTTATAAAAAAAAAGAACAATGAATTGGTTTTTCAAAAGTTCACTGATATACTGATGACAAAAAGTAAAATGGGCAGAAGGTCCACAGTCAACGTACACTAAAGAATTGTACACCAGTTAAAAATGGTAACTGCAGAACTTAATCAGTCAAGGTACTATGATGGCATCTATTGACCGGTCTTTAAGATGTGCATCCACTGGTTGCTGAACTTAAGACTTGGATCTCTAGATGACCTAAAGGCAGAACTCAATGCAACTGACATAGTAATTGTAAGGTGCTCTGCCAAGACCAGAAATAATTTGAAACTGTCCATAAACTATACAAAATCACTTATGGTTATGCTTCTTCCTCCTCTTCTCCTTCTCCCTCTCCTTCACCCTCCTCTGCAAAAGAAATACCGACTTATACTAAAGACTAAAAATATATCAACAGACAAAGTTGTAAGCACAGTATCTGAGAGTAACGCAAACAAAATGAAAGATTAAGCAAAAGACTAACGATACAAAAACTTAGCCAAAAAGAACAATTGGAGTTTATCTTGGGAAAAAGTTATGTTTGTACCGAAACCAAATCCATTTTCAAGTGGATGGTTCACGTAGTGACTAAGCTCAGCCAGAGTCAAACATGAATGGGTACCTGGAGAAATCTGGGGAAGGTAAGCAGGAAGGGTGTGCGAAAGCACAGGTTAGCCCCAACCGTTCATTGCACTTTCTGGCTGAAGGGCCTTGAAACGGAGATCAGCGCCGCCGGTAGGTTTAGTGCAGCATATCCTTTACCTTTTTTAAATATATTTCTAGTTAAAAACCTGTTTTAAGAGTAAGGATCCGGAGATGAATAATTTATTCGAGTTTTTCTTCGTAGGAAGGAGTTTTAGCACTTATGTATTATACACCACTCACTCAAGTTGACACTGTAAAAATCGAGAACAAACCGTTTTCTTCGTTAGTTTCTTTCAGGTTAGCACGAATCAAGACAAAGACAAGTGACAATAGATGGAGAATTTATATTATATTTGCACATAAGGGGGGGGGGAGTATTTGGACAGTTTGAATGTCAGAAAACCAAATTTATGTTTAATTATATATTTCCCATCTATTCAGTCACTTGTCTTTTGTCTTGTCTCACAATAAGATAACTAACGAAGAAAGAAACTAAGAAACTAACGAAGAAACCAGTTTGTTCGTGTTTTACACAGCGTAAACTTGAGTGAGTCGTGCATAATACATAAGTACCAAAATTACTTCTCCCTAAAGAAAATAAACTAAAAATAAACTACAGAAAAAACTAAAAAAACTAAAAAAAAATTCTCAAATTTGGAAAGCCTTATTTTCCAAGGGAAGGGAGGGTTTTTTTTCCTGGGGGTAATCGCCGGAGGGGGGAGGGAAACGCCTAGAACCCATTATGATGAGGCATTTTTCAAAATACGATTATTTCTGTATGTCAAACTAGTTACATTTTTATTTGTTTGCTTTCCGTTTTTCTCGCAGACGATACAGGGAGCACCAAGGAACAATTGGATCACACAGCAAAATTGTCATTTAACCCTTGAGGGACACTAAAAAAGCCTGCACCAGGGAGTCAATTTAAGCAAGCCTTATGGAAACCCTAAAAAGCCCTTGGAAACAATCCACAAATGCTTAAACCTCATTCCTTGGCCACACTGCTTCACTTCACCCCTCTCTCCCTTATTCTTTCCTGGCCATAAAGCTTTACAGGGGAAACCAATTTGAAGCGTGTTGTAAATTTATTTATGAATAAATTAACTCCGAAATTTACCTGATGGCTAAATATGCAGCACAATCGACAATTTCCCATAATATTTTACAACAGCACTACTTTTTTTCACTGCTTGAGCAGCGTTAGACATTGTAAAGTGTGACCATGTATATGAATCCTTTAGATATAAATAGTTCTACTAGATAATGATTTCAGAGTTTAAAGACAAATACTAAAAACACCTAAAATCAAAAATGGCCCTTGGTCTTAAATAAATTCAGAAAGTAGTATAACGTGCTATTTATTTATTCTAAGTGAAATAAACTTGATTTTTGTGGCAAACGCTATCGATTTTGACAGACTTTGGTATCAATCGGCTGGAAAATAATCAGTGAATCGACTGCGATTGAAAACAAGACTCAAAACCTCTTGTCTCTTCTCTTTTCTGGTCCTTCATAACTATACAAATACGGCGGAAATAAATTTTAATCTGAGCAGTTTTGCCGGAGATTGACTGTTGCGCTAGCAGAGTTGTGCCCGAAATTCGTAGTGCAGTGTTGCCACCTTGTGTGCTGATTCAAAATTAGCCAAAAAAGCAAAAAAAAATTTTGTAACGAATATGAGCACAGCATCAAAACGTCCTCGACAGTCTCCCAAAAAAGATGTAGATAAATGCTCAACATGTGGATTGGGACTGGAAGAAGACAGAAAAGCCGTCCTTTGCGACGGTTGTGAACTCTGGTTGTGTGCCACATGTCTGATCCCGAATATGAACTATTTACTAGAATGAGTCGCCGTTTGGGATCCACGTGGCACTTCCCTAGGTTTAAAAATAGTGATAAGCCTATCACACCTGAAATCATTCATGAAATAGTGATTGATTCCCTTGCCACGTTCAAAGCAGATCTATAGAACGAACTTGAGATAAAATTCCAGTCACTGTTGAAACCTCTGGCTGAACAAATTTCCCTAGTAGAGCAGGAAATAGCTTCTAAATGTTCGCAAGCTGATTTAAAACAACAGGTTACCACCGCAGTGTCAGTCGAAGTTTCTAAGGCTAAGCAAAGCCTGTTCGATGAAATTTCCGGTAAAATTGACATAGACTTGCAGAGCCGAGTTCCAGTGCAGGATACTAACCAGGTTCAGCGTGAGCTTGGAGACATTGCACAAAAACAGAAGAATCTAATTTTATTTGGCCCAGAAGAAGACGTGAACCAAAAGTTGCAGAATCAGGTGGACTTCAAGTTTATCAACGAAGAACTCTTGCGCGATTACCCTGTGAAATGTTACTTTTCTGTGAGATCAGGCCGATAAAAATGATATTCAAATCTCCACTCGACCGCGATTTGGCCGCCTTCTTCTTAGTGAGTGAACAAGATGCTCTTAAAACTAAAATACCATATTTTTGAGTTTCTTATGACAAAAGTGAAGCCGAGTTAATCGAAAAGAAGAAGTATGAAGCCAGATTTGAGATGTCCGAGTGAAAATCTGCAAGTGATTTATACTAATGCTGACTGTTTGTCTACTAAATGGGAAGAATTTAGTGAGTTAAAGCGGGTCCGTGTGCCACATGTGGTTGTTGCAACTGAAGTTTTGCCAAAACATTGTAATGACCCATTAGCTTACTTTCAGCATCTAACTGATTATAGTTTAGTGTTTAATAAATAAGTAAAATGAGGAATATGCATTTATATTCATACATCCATTAAGTTCAGTGAGATTGTTAACCCCATTTTTGATTTGGTTTCTGAGTGCCTTGTAGTTGATATTAAGTTACCTTTGCTGAATAATTATCTGCGTCTTGCTGCTTTTTAGAGGAGCCCAACAATTGGTCCATCTAGTTGTGTAAATGATGCCAATATTTTGAATTGTTTGACTTATCTTGTGAAAAATAGTCACAAATTACTTGTGGTGGGTGATTTCAACCTCCCTACTATTGATTGGCAGACGCTGAGCACAAGTCAGCCAGGTGAGTCGTATGAACAGACTTATTTAGATAGACTTGATGATTTGTTTTTGCACCAACATTTAAATAGCCCCACGTGGGCAAGAGGCAATTCTATTCCCTCAATTTTGGATTTAATAATTACGAAACATGTTTATGATATTTTAGGCTTGGAAATGTTTTCTCCACTAGGAAAAAGTGATCATTCTGTAATTCAAATTACTATGAATACGTTTGTCCAGCGAGAAAATACTGATTCTCGTAGATATGATTATACTAGGGCTGATTATCAGTCAATGAGGGAATTCCTTGTGTCTGAATATCACGGATGAGCTGCAGAAAGGAAAAGTGGCACCTGACGTTGCATTTGAATTTTTTAAACAGGCATTGATAGAATGTAGGGATAGATGTGTTCCTTTGATTAAAAAATATTCTGGCCAAAGGAAGAGACCAAAACTACCTAGTCATATACTCAAGTCAATCCAGGAAAAAACTTATCTTTCGAGATCTTACACTAAACTAAAAATTGAACAAAAGATTTCGCAAAAACCAAGTTCTATGAATCAGGATGATGACACGTGGTCATTGTATAAACGTGCTAGGAACAGGGCCACAAAGTTGTTAAAAGCGAATAGGGAAGTAGTGATCACACATTATTCAGTCGAGCAAAACTTGCCCAAAGCAGTTTTGGAAATATGTAAATAGAAACAAGCCGAACTTTTCACCGAGTAACTGCACATTCACACATCCGGTTACACAAGAAATAATTGATAACAATTTTGATAAAGCATGTATATTTAATGGAACTTTTGCATCAGTTTTTGTTACACCTAACCAGACACATCATGACCAAGATTTAGTTCAGGGAATACAAAGTGGGACTTATCATGTAATGATATAGACTTTAGTGTTGCAGAGGTTCATCAAATACTTAAAAAGCTTGATACATCTAAGTCCCCAGATATAGATGGATTTCCTAACACTATGATAATACAGATTGCTGATGTAATTGCACAACCTCTTACGTTTCTGTACAATCAGTCCTTGGCGACAGGTTCCTGTCCCTCAGGTTGGAAGAAAGCGATGGTTAAACCTCTACACAAAGCCGGTGTAAAATCAGATTTTAAAAATTACTGTCCGATTTCCAACTCATCTGTATTTTGCCGGGTTATGGAAAAGCTGATTGTTGCAAGAATCCAAACTTATTTTGATGAAAATAATCTTTGGAATCCTGTCCAGCATGGTTTTCGTAAGAGAAGGTCTTGCAACACTCAACTTCTGGAAGTTATTGTTGATTTTCAGCATTATGCTGATCTTGGTATACCGTTTGATTGCATTTACATAGACTTCGCCAAAGCTTTTGACAAAGTTTCAATGTCACAACTAGTTGAAAAATGTCGACTCTAATATTGGTGTAAGAACAGTTGATTGGATTGCTGATTATTTCCGTGGTAGGTCTCAACAGGTGTTTGTTGGTGAAGCAGCATCTCACTCACTTGATATCCTGAGTGGGAGACCCCAGGTTAGTTGCTTGGGCCCTATATTCCTCTGTATTTTCATCAATGATTCACCATCTTGTGTTCGTCATTCGTCAGTGAAGTTGTTTTCTGATGATGCTAAAATTTACCAACCAATACTAACTACCGATGATGAGCCTATGCTTCAAGAAGATCTTGATTCAATAACACGATGGTGCGAATCTAATTCGATGTTTGTAAATGCATCAAAATGTGCAGTGCTTCATTACGGGAATAAAAATCAGCCCAGCCGTGCATACTCCCTATCTGGCTCACAGATACCGTCAGAAGAATTTGTACGCGACCTCGGTGTTCACTTTGATACACATTTAAAATTTGATAGACATGTTTCGACTGTAGTAAGAAATGCAAATTACCAACTCCTCACTTTAAAACGGAATTTCAGGAAGTTTAATCTTAAGAATTTTATGTTACTTTATAAATCATTTTGTTCGGCCAGTTGCTGAACATAATACTTCTGTTTGGTTTCCTCTGAATGTAACAGACGAGCACCGAGTTGAAAAGATTCAGAGGCGGGCGACAAAAATGATCCCTTATTTGAAACACCTTACTTACGCACAAAGACTAACTAGGCTCCAACTTCCTTCAATGCATTTCCGACGTCGCCGTACCGACCTCATAAACACATTCAAAATAATCAAAGGCGTGGACGATATTGAGGTAGGGAAATTTTTCGAATTCAGCCACTACCACTTGACACGACAGCATCCTTATAAAATTTACCCACCAAGAACCCACAGGAAAATCGGACACAAATCATTTGTTAATAGGGTCACAGACTCTTGGAATAATTTACCGCCAGAAGTTGTTGAAGACGAATCAGTTGAATCGTTTAAGAATATGTTGGTTGATAGCCAGTTTTACACAAGTGCCTTTTCAGTTTAGACCTTTGTGTTGCCTTTCATTTTATTATATATTGTATTAGTACGACAAGCTTTTTAGCTTACCGTTATGTGGATTAATAAATAAAACAGCTTAAATGATTTATGGTAGAATGTTACCAAGACAAAGAAATAACAGTTAAAAAAATATTCAAAATAAATAAATTTTGAAAAAAAAATATTGTAAAAAATAAAATACTCTATAAAAAAAAAATATTCAAAATCAGTAAATCTAGTGCTCTATAAAATATATATATATGTATATATATATATATATATATATATATATATATATATATATATATATATATATATATACATATATATATATATATATATATATATAAACAGAAGCAACATAGCATTACTTGTAAGTTTAGATTTAACTACGTTTTTATAGCTTAAATCTACAAGAAATTCCCGCTATTCCTTTACAAGAAGAACACCTTAAAGAAAAAAAAGAAGAGGAAAAGAATGCAGCAATTTGTAATTAAAGAGGAGGTGCTATTAAGTTTTATCTCCTAATAATTACTAAGACCCGTCTTGAAGGAGCTAATGCAAAAAGACGTAACTTACCATCTTCTCCTTCAGCTTCTTCGTCAAATTCCTCTTCTCCTTCGGGTACTTCCTCCTCTTCGTCATCTGCTTCTTCTTCTCCCTCAACGTCTTCATCTTCTACTTCCTCTCCATTTGTGGTTTTCTGTTTCTTCACTTCTTCCTTTTCCTGAAACAAAAAACCAATTTGAAAAAAAATAATGCACAGGTTTAAATTTGGCAATTCCAGTCAAAAAAAGGGGGGGGGTGATTTTTGTGCTTCACAAGAATTTGACAAGAATTACTTTTTTCTTTACTGGAAAGCTAGGATTAAAGCTAAAATTTAGTCATCAATCTATGGATCTAAACCCATCTACTTGTCAATTTTTTACACAATTTCTTGTGTCTAACACTTGAATATACAGGAGTTCAGATATCCCCCCTCTTTGTGTGCAACAGAATTTATAAAACATTTGAATATAAAATTTGACAACGGAAAAGGATCCTTGTAAAAAGGAATAAAAATAAACAATTATCCACCCAATAATAATAATAAGATCTTGAAAATTTGGCACCAATAAGAAAAATCTATAAACGCAAGAACTGATGGTTTTTTTTTTTTTTTGTTTTGAAAATAGGCAGGTAAACTTGCAATTATTTTGGTCCTGTGTTAACATTTCTTCTTTTTAGTTGGAACTGAACTATTTTTCGTTTATAGGTTATTTAGGTAAAGAAGTGTTAAGACTACTATTATTGTAACTGGAATAAAAATCAGTGTTTCCGTTTATTGAATTTTGATTATTGTAATGTTTTGGTATTTAGATCATATCATGAGGAAAAGGTTCAGTACATTTGTCAAGAGAAAATTTGAAAAAAAATAGAATGTTTATTGAAATCACTAGGTTACATTTCTACCTTATAGGCTGTTCAGAAATTCCATTAAAACAGATAATTTATAATAGGCTATGTTTTATTTTTTAATTAGTTTAAATTTAATTTTTAATTAGTTTAAATTACTGACCTAGGAATAAGGAGAACATACTACTCAATGCCTGTTTATGCTCTTTCTGAAAATCATAATTGCTTTACTTGCAAATTCAATTTTAAGCCCATTATAGACCTTCAAAGATGATACCTTTTTCTCTTATATTTACCCATATAAAAGGGTTAGAAATAGCAATTCTTACTTCATCATATGCATAATAGTTGTGGTTAATACATTTCAACTGCAGCTCCACTATACTTTACCCCCACCTCCCATCATGTGCAAATATGTAGCAGAAGGCAGGCTATCAATCTTTTGATTGTCCATACATGGGGTAAAATTCAACACAAGCTACTTTTTGCAATATTGGAAAGGGGTTACACAGGGCTGAAATTTCAACTTTTGACACTTCTAGGCCCAACTGTTTGAGAAACTTTAGGAGAAATCCCCAGAAATTTGGAAATAGTGGAAGCACTGAACAGAACAACTGATGGAGTCAAAAGTAAAGAGAGGCAATACCAAACTTCCAGCTCCCATTCTTGGGAAATTTCTGACAATATGTAAGTGGCCATGGCATTTCTGTGTTGTTTGAAAGTCAATTGACAATTGTCTGAGAATAGGTAGCACGGCAGCATACTACACCTGACAATAAATTACATCAGCCTGGTTTTTGTTAGGAAGAAAATCACTCAGTGATAATTTATGCCCCCTGGCATTGTGGTCAAATTTCCAGAATGGTCTGCAGACTAAAGTGTGCCCCATAAAGGTGTTTTAGAGTACCTACATCCACTCCTCCCTCTGGAGGACACTGACCTTTAAAAATCGTTTGTTATAAAAGTGGACCCTTGCAAGATAGATCTTCTCCTTAAATGAAGTACAATAAAAGTTTTCAGTTCTACAACTTAACATAATCCCAATTTATGTGGTTTGAAGATCTGCAAATAATTCCATTTATCTACCAAAACATTTCATTCTAGTCTGAATGAACATACAACTCCATGCCTTTTTTATGCTCTTTCCAAATATAATAATCATTATTGTCAGAAATGAATTTTACCCCTACCACTATATATACCAATTCAGGGTATATACTTGCACATTAGGAGGGGGGCAGGGTAATTTTCCAATCCAAATTCTTTCCTTAGTCTAAGCTAGTGGCTTGGACAATATAGACTATAGCACTAGACCTACAAGGTTCCATATGCAAAATGCCATTGAAACAAGATGAACGTACTTAGCCTGGCATTCCCTAGTGGGTAAATTTTTTGTTGTTCATATTATTGACTTACAAATAAAGTAAACATACCACCTGATGCCTTTTTTATGATCTTTCCAAATATAAGTATTTTTTGTCAGAAATGATTTTCACCCCACCCCTATATATACCAATTCAGGGTATATATTTGCACATAAGGAGGGGTGGCAAAATGTATTTCTGATGTAAAAGAGAGGTGAGTTTAAACTTTCCACCACCACCCCCCCCCCTAATGTGCAAATATATGCCCTGAATTGGTATATATAGGGGTAGGAGTAAAATTCATTTCCAACAAAAGTGGGTAAATATATACCAAATCATATTATTGAGTTTTAAATAAAGGGAATATACCATTCAATGCTTTTTTATGCTGATTACGAATATAACAACCATTTCTATTGGAAATGAATTTTAGCCCCCCCCCCCTATATATGTAAATTCAGGATATATATTTGCACATTTAGGGGTGGGGGTTAGGTTAGGGGGGCTGAAAATCATTTCTAACAGAAATGATTATTATATTTGTAATCAGCATAAAAAAGGCATGAAATCGTGTATTCACTTTATTCCTAACTCAATAATATGATTTGGTATATATTTACCCAAAAGTGATCAGTATATTTTGAAACAGCATAAAAAGACATTCGAGCAGTTTGTTTACTTTATTCATAAGTCAATAATATGAATAACGAAAAATTTACCACCTAGTGAATCAATAATTAGCTGACATTCAAAAGAGAATACAAACAGAGATTAGGTAGAATGTTCAGCTTGTCCTGAATACAGTTATGGAATCTAGTAGCCTAAATATTGAGTGCAAAATAGGCTATTTTTCAAAATCTACAGGGTGGACAAATTGTCCTTTTTTAATTTTCCATTGAAAAACACCAATTAAAAATTCTAATGTCCAAAAGGGAGAGCAAAAAATGGTAAAATTCTCCTTTAGCTAGCCTACTTTTGGCTATCTAGGAAAGGGGTTTGGTTAGGAAGATGAAACTTTCAGGGATGGGTCTACAGGCTAAAGTATGGGTAAATTTTTGGCAGTTCATATTATTGAATTACAAGTCCTTTAAACCTTGCAAAATAGATCTTAGCTGAAATGAAGTAAAAAAAAGATTGTTCAGCTTCACAACTTTGCTCAGTCCAAAATTAGGCCTATAAGGTTTTAAAGATAGCCTATGCATAGGCTATAGGCTACATTTCCTGAATAAAAAAAAAACATTAACGTCTTAAAATTCAACTCAAATAACATGGATTGCATTATCAGAACTGAAGCCAGAGAAAAAGAAACTGATAGCTGAAAACTAAGGTAAAATGTTGTTTTGTCAAAATCTTGACAGGTATACACGTCATATAGGCTAGGCAAATTTCAAGACCCTCTAGAGGGAGAAGGAATGAAGATAGGTACTACAAACTATCTTCCTGGGACATACTTTAGTCTGGAGACCCATCCCTGAAGTTTCATTTTCCTTACCAAACGCCTCCGAGAGACAATGGGAATTCCTGATTGAAGGAACCCCTTTCTTTCCCAGGTCTACCACCCTAGCCTAAAATCAACAATAATGCACAGCCTACCTCGGCACCTCTCTTGGTCCCTTTCTTTTTAGTCTCGACTTCCTCTACTTCTGGGGCTTTTTCTGCTGTAGACATTTTGGATTAGAATCTAAAGAATTTGCCTTCGACAAGTTAACCGGTCAAATAAGAGAATTGAACTAAACGAGCATGGTCTGAAAAATCAGATTCTCGCGGGCTTTCAATAAAACGTCCTCTGATTGGCTAAGCATTCGAATGAAGCTTCTCCCTTCAAGAACTTTGACTATTTTTATTATATGTAATTTGAAAAAAAAATATTTAAAATTTATAAAATATGAATTACAAACTTATTTTATACCTAAAAAGTGTTTTTATTTAAATATTACAAAGCAAAAGAGTGTTGAAAAAATAGACTACTAAACAGAGACTTGACACTTTTGGCGTACTAAATTGAAGACCGAGGGGTTATTTGTCGTTTGAATGAAGAACACAAGACAAAAACACATTTTTTTTAATTTTATGCAGTTTAAGGTTATATATTCTAAAACACATAAAACCGTAAAAAAAAAAAAATTCCAAGTGAAATCAGTCTGAGTTTCAGTGGCGAATTCAAACTATCTCTGCGCATATCTCAAATTTTTTGGCGGTAAAACTTGACGGAAGAGGCGGGCCTTTCATTGGAAATATCATAGGCGAAAATAAAAATTTCAGTGTTCTTTACCACGTCGTCTGTCTTTTGTTGAAGGTTATCATAAACAACTTGCAAATAATTGCTTCAATAATTTTTGAATAACGGATGTTGATTGTTATTGCAATACAGTAAGAGGCAATTGACAAAATTACATATTGTTTTACTCCGTGCTCTTAGAAAAATAAAACAAATTTGACTGAAATAGTAATTACATTTGGACCTTTTTTTTTGCTTAAAAAACAAATAGATTACTTTCATGACATAAGAGACTGTCCATCTGAGACTTTGGACTCACATATTCCACCCTGTGATAGTGTGACTATTTTAAGCAAAATTGATGTAATTGACTTTATTGTCAAGTACCTTAATTACCCGTCATAATAACAATATATTACAATTCATTCGAATAATTACTATAGTCATAATAGCAAAAAATAGTCTATGCGATGGTCACTTAAGGCGCGGATGCAAATTTAGCTCTTGTTAAATAGCATATTTACTGAAATTAATATAAATATTTTGTAAAACAAGCCATTAGTCGCGTTATTCATTAACGACCAAGCGTTAAAGATAATGCCATATCCATCGATTCTGTGATCCATCTGCATGGGCGCCCATAAGCTGAATTTTAGGGGGGGGCCTTAAATGGTCTAATCGGCACTTTCAATGCCGCATAATAGAAATCTCAAAACAGAAATATAAGGCAGCGTCATTCAGCCAGAGGGGGGGGATGCCCCCCTCCGTTATGGATGCCCATGTTCATCTGACATATAATGAAATAAACATTTGAATTTATTTTAAAAATATCCTTTTCTGTCTCTTCATTGATTATCTTGGTTGTTGCAATTATCCATACTCAACCTAAGGGGATTCCACCGGAACCACGCCCCTTTTAAGGGTAGCCCATTCATACATAAAAGGGAAATATTTTCAGAAATTTTTACAAAGAAAAAAAGTAGAATGATATTTTACATTGTCTAGTACTTATCCCACATGATAGCCCCCTTCCCCTTCCTCGTATCTAAAGAAATCTGAAATGGCATCCCTAATTTTACTACTTTATTTCAACATCATTCGGTTCTTTGTTTTCGACTTATAAACTAATAAATAGTCTAGCTCGAAAAAAGTCGAGTATGTAATTTTTCTTTGTCAAATATTTCTTTGGCTAAAACAAAGTTACAATAGGTAGCGCTAAAACTTAAAATTTATAGATGGTAGTGCATACCTGGAACGCAAAAATGTTTTTTGTCTTGGTTTCTTAATGAGTTTCATTATTTGTTTTCTGAAGATCTTAAATTTTACGAAAAATATAAAGCAAAAGCGATTTTCTTTGCTTTAGCAACAGCGCTAGCCAACAAATGAGAACTTTTTGCTTGTATTAGCAAAAATAATATATACCTTGGGACATGGGCGTAGGCAGCATATTGTCTAGGGGGGGGGGGGTAGTCGATAGTGTGATGGAGGGCCTTTTATCAACTGCTTTTCCAACCATCTGCTTTTTCAGCCATATATAATATAAATGTGAAGGTCTCGGGGGGCAGCTGCCCCCCTCCCTACGCCCATGCCTTGGGGTGACATTTTTCCTCTGAGTTCAGAAATGCTATGAAATTTTGAGCCATTTAAGCTTTTTTTAAGTTTGTTTTTGAGCCATTTAAGTTTGAATATCTATCTAGTTAAAAAAGGTTTCAAAAATATGTGTTGAATGAGTGTTATCTCAAATTTCACCTCTTCCATGTAATGACGCCTAAAAAGAAAAAAAACAAGTTACAGTTTTTATAACTTTTAATCGTTGACGCTCCCCAGAAAATCTTACAACAGAATAGTCAATTTTGAAGTACACTACCCTATATATATGTACATGTATATGTATATATACGTATATATATCTATATATAGGTACTGGTGCGTTATATGGTCGTTTACAAGGAAACCAGTCACGAAAAACTAGCCAGACGGGTTAATTGCAAGAGACCGCTATATATATAGCGGTCTATATATATATATATATATATAAATATATATATATATATACTTAATTACTTAACTCCCATCCGGCCGGATTGGCCGACTCGGGGCTTCTCCTCTGACAGAACTATGGCAAAGCTTCTTATACGATTCCCTGTTCGCTGCAGTCCGAAGGAGTACCGACAGGGGATGGCTGGGAAAGTTTTCCCTCCAGCGCTTGGGAGGTCGTCCTTTTGGCAGGGAGACATCAATCCTTCCTTCAAACGCAATTTTTGGAAGTTGGGCTAGGGACATCCGCTGAACGTGGCCTAACCATCGAAGCTGTTGAAGCTGGATGGTCTGCATGATGGTCTGGGAATAGTTGAGCGAAGACAATAGCTGTTCGTTTGATATTCGGTCAAGGTAGGTGATGCCAGCAAGCTTCCTGAGGGATTTTGCTTCAAAGGCCGCCAACTCGCGTTTGTCTTCTGCTTTTAGGTTCCATGTCTCTGCTCCGTACGTTGCTTCTGGAACCACAAGAGCTCGAAAAAGGCATGTTTTTAGTTTCAGCGACAGATGTTTGTTTTTCCAGATCGATCGCAATGACTTGAAGCATGCTGAGGCAAGGGCGAGGCGTCGTTTAATGTCTTTTGAGGAGTCGTGTGTGGACGTCAGCACACTTCCGAGGTAAACGAAAAGGTCAACCCACTCGATCTCTTACCCCTGGATCATAATTTTGCTGGGTTGAAGGCCTGTATCTATATGCCGCGTTACCTTCATGGCTTTTGTCTTGTTAGCATTGATTTCCATCCCAAAGGAACTAGCTGCATGATCAATATCGTTAGCGCTTGATTGCAGTTCCTCTAGTCGTTCGTTTAGGCAATTAATGTCATCGGCGTATGCAAGCAAGTCAAAGAGGTGTCCACTCATGAGTGCTCCCGTGTCATTGGGCACCAGTGCCAGTACAGCATTCAGGAATAGGCAGAACAGAGTGGGGGAGAGTAGGCATCCTTGCAGCACTCATCCTCGCTGGTCTGCACCATGCTTCTCGACTTCTCGTACATGCTCTTGATAATGTCAATAATGTCAGTGGGAATACCGTAGTGTGCCAGGATGTGCCATAGGCCATCTCGCCAAATTAGATCGAAAGCTTGTTTGAAATCGATAAACAGCTGGTATAGCTCTTTCCCGAATTCCAGGTATCTTTCAATAATCTGTCTTATCACAAAAATTTGGTCTATGGTGGATCGGTTTTGACGGAAGCCAGCTTGATATTCAGGGATTACTTGTCTTGTCAGGTTTCTGATCCGATCAAGGAGAATTTTCGTAAGGACTTTAGCTGGTTGGCAAGTAAGCGATATGGGTCTGTAGTTGTCGCAGTTACTTTTAGATCCTTTCTTGTGCAATGGCACTATGACAGATTTCGACCAAGACTCAGGGAAGTATTTTATTTCCCATACAGCTGTTACTATTTTGTGGTACACATCAACGACGATATCAGATTCCACTTTTATCAGTTCTGACTGTATACCGTCTATTCCGGGTGCCTTATTTGACTTGAGGGATTTGAGTGCGGCTTCTACTTCTGACCTTAAGGGTGGTGGGGGTGCTTCCTCATCTCTGTGTGCTGGGAACTTTCGAAGCACTTCAGGATCTGGGTTTACTGTGAGATTAAGCTTGTCCTGGAAGTGTTCTTTCCAGCGATCTCGGATTCCGGCACAAGTAGTGATTTTGTGTCCATTTTTATCTAAGAGATCGAGGCACTTCGCTTCCTTGCGGTTTGTCAGCTCTCTAGCACGTTTGAACATGAGGTGTGAGTTACCCCTACGGGAGTCCTCACACTGCCGACATTTTTTCATGTCTATATATATATATATATATATATATATATATATATATATATATATATATATATATATATATATATATATATATGATATATATATATATATATATATATATATATATATATATATATATATATATATATATATATATATATATATATATATATATATATATATATATATATATATATATATATATATATATATATATATATATATTACTTGTGAAAATTATTTCTCTTGAGATTCCAATTTTTTTTAAGTAGTTCCCCAAATTGAATGTTCAAATTCAACCTGAAACCCAAAATGTTCACTTTATTTTTTTCTCCCAGCTCCTGATTTTTAAAATTCGCATCCTATAAAACGAGCATTGCTGTTTGTAAGGTGTTCACTGACATAGTGACATGAACACAACAGTTTCTTTGAAGTATAGTAAGATTACGATATAAGATGCGGCCGTTCGCATGTAAAAGGGTGGCTAAACCCAAACAAATGTGGCTGTATATGCCACCACAATTATATTGGCAAATAGGTTTGCTGCCAGTGGCTGGGTACCGAAACTGACGCAAAGATATCGAAGTTCTCATTTCCAACGCAAGAGGTTTAATAAAGAAGAATGAGAGTGATGTTTCTAAACAAAATATTTTTTGATAACATTTTTAATGATAAATTTTTTAAGTTTTTATAATAATTATCCTCTATTATAATATAAGATATTTTTTTCTTGATAAGTAAAGAGCAATCTTAAAATTTAAAAGGAACATAAATAAGCATACTAGACACCAAGCTTTAAATAAACAGAAAATGGATCTTCGGTGCCAAAGGTTTGTGAAAGGTTGCAGTAGCTGTGACCCACGGACCACAACTGTGGATCAACGCAAGCAGACATGCTTATTGGATTACACTCGAACGCTCAAAAGGTGCAAACACATCACTAACTGCTAATCCCTACTAAATTTAATTAAGATCCGATATACGGTTATCACAGATGTGGGTAATAAGAGTGCAGGCCTTCCCTCACAGGTGTTTGGTCGAGCACTGCCACATGAGAGACCATAACCGTAGCTGTTCGGCCTGGTTTTAAAAGAGCGCTGCTAACCCACCTAGTAATTTAAGCTGATGAAAAAAGTCCTGACCCCCTCCCTACCTTCCAAAGATGTTGACTCAGGTGAAAATGTAAGACGATGAGTTTAGCTAGTTCCCAGATAACTTGGTATGGATCCAGCTTCTGCTTGATTTGCTTAGGACAAAAATTTAGATCCTAATCCTTCGCACATATTCTATAAATCATGGATTTCCAGTAGCCGTAACTAGAATGTTAATTGCTATTTCTTAATCGGTTTGATCGAAATCAACTTTCACTTTCCATCAAATCGTGTGGAAATCCAAAAACCCCCGCTAGTAAATGTTGTGATCACAGGAATATACTCTCCCTTCTCTCACCTCTATTACCTACATTAATAAAACCAGCTTAAAAAAAAAAACAACAAGTGGGACCGAACATCGCATTTCGAACCAAGCTTTCTTCTATATTAGTGGCAGCCCGCTCTAGTAGATCTCATTCTAACTACTTTGGTTATGACCCCACAATCCATTCTGGTAGAGGTCCTTATGGCAAGAATTTAAGGACACCCTACCTTCAGCAGAGTTTGATTTACGTCCACGTCTGCGCAATAAAAAGCTCAATTGGGATGCTGATTTTTACTTCTTACCTAGTTTGGTTGAAACCTGAAAATCCTTTTTGGTAGACATTCTGCAAAAAAGAATTTAAGGATCCCCTGTCCTTCCCTCGTAGAGTTCAGATTGGCTCCTGTCTAATCTAAGGATTCCTCTTCTTACAGAGGTCAGATTGGATATAGATCATCAACGGGCACAACTAGGACACTTACTCTCACTGTCAACCATGTTTAGTCGAGACTCGGTAGCCCCTTCCTTTCTATGTTCCGATGAAAATTTTTTTTGATGGCTCCTCCTTACACAAGTCCCAGCCCAAAAATCATAAGCAGGACGTTAGCTCTTGCTTTTGAATAAGTCTTGTTAACATTCGATAACTCTTCTTAGTAAATATATAGATGAGAAGAATTTTGAGACAGCCTCTCCTTGGATAGATCGGATCGGGTGCAGACTCCCAAAAAGTGCACCTAAATCCCACCTTTTAGTTTGAATGTTTATAGACAAAATGCCAATTTGATCAGCCGATTAAAAACTCCATTTTACAGTGCTATGTAAAAAAAGAACAAAGCAGCATTCTCACATTTATCTTGGGTTAGTTAGCTTCACGTTATATCTGTTAGATTTCGAAAGAAAACAGAACTTGTTTAGCCGAGTTTTACGCGGTGTTTTAAGGACAATAGGGAAAGTAAATCAGCCAATGGAAGCGTAAGAAAAATCGTTTCAATCAAAAATCCATTCTTCAGTGATGGAATTACTTCCCGGATTGTCTGTAAAACGCCAAACGAAAACGTTAATGTTTCCTTACTTCCCAAAATGTTCAATTTAGATTTGACAACTGGTGACAAAAGAGATCATAATGTTCTTAGTTCTGAAGTTTAATTCTGGTTTAGATTCAGTAACTCTTTCTGCTCGATGTCTTCATGGCAAGAATATAGGGATCTATCCAGGGCGAATCTAGAGCAAAATCTTGGGGGAGGCTCAATGTGACAAGGGTGCCAATGAGCAAAATATTGGGGGGCCCAATGTGACAAATGTACCAATAATTGACCAAATTGACAAGTTTATTCTAAAGAAGGAGTAAAAAACAAGGAATGAAGGTGAAATAAAAAAACCTTGGGAACCCGGGGTCCCCCACCCCCTGGATCCATCCCCTTTTCTTCCTGCGTAAAGGTTAGCTTGGCTCAGGATCCCCGAAAGATATAACCGGTACACCAGTTCTTACTTCAATAAAGCTTTGTTGAGTTCCAACGGTCTTTTTCGTCCGCTGGCCTAATGGTATGAATTTAGAGACCCACTTCCCCTGTAGAGGATAGACTGCAAAAGGATATTGAAGAGACCCAACTAGGAACCCTTACTCTGACTTAACCTTGATCGAGTCATTGATAATTTTGCTAGAGGTACTGCTGGCAAGAGTTTAGAGCACCTCTTTCCTTCCTCATTGGATGTTGAATCCAATTTGGACTCTCAAAGAGTACAACAAGGGCACTTACTTTTAAGGAGGTTTGGTTGGGATAGCAGGCCTCTTCTGTTAGATGCCGCGTTGAAAAGAATTTAGTGACCCCCCCCCCCAAAAAAAGGGTGAAAAAGTATAAATAGAACAGCGGTTCTTACTTCCTTACAATTTTGATCAAGATCTGATAATTTATTCTGGCAGATGTTCTAAAGGGCAAGAATGTAGGGATTGCCAAATCTCTCCCCCTGAACACCCACGGATGTTAGATAATGTCCGGACCCCCAAAAGCATCACTAGGACGCTAGCTGTCCCTTCCTTTTCAAATTTGGGCCCGAGCCCCCTCCCCCTCATGACTCTTCACCTTGGAGTCATATCGCATTTAGCGCCCTTTCCTTTTGAAGAATTGTAATTCAAATTAAAAAATTGCTTCACATCGTTACTGGTGTCAGAGTATTTATTCTTGTAGCAATGATGTAATAAAGTAGAACTTAACCATCAAGAGCAGGAGGTTTAGGGGCACCGTAGCCCCCTCATATATAGAATAATTGTGTTTATTTTGAGTTATAACGTCTTTAATTTCATTTGAAAAAAAACTATTTTTCGTTCTTGTTCGTTTTCAAAATCTTTTCCAGGATTATCCAAAAATATGAAAGTTTAAATTTCGTCGAACGATGCTTCGAGAAAAGTGCCTCATTTTGGTGTATTTGCTTAACGCAGTAAAACCGGATTCTCTAAATGTGAAGAAGGCCGTTACCCCCACCAAAATGCTTCAATGTTAAAAAAAATTACTGTTTTTAGTTAAAATTTATCGTTTCCACATTAAGAGCGGAGTACTCACCCCCTCTGCTCACATATTGCAAGCTTAGTCTAGAAATATCAAACAGTTCGTGGTAACGAACTGTAAGTAAGGAGCGACCCGGCTCAACGGTAACCGAAACTGTAGAAAACGGAATTTTGATACCAATAGATACATCAAAAGAATCAGATTTTTATGCTTATTTCAAATACATAAGTTTCATCAAGTTTAGTCCACCTATCAAAAGCTATGCGCCTGAGAAAGTTTGGCTGATTTTTGAAAAAAGAGAAAAAAAATCCCTGAAATTTATAGAACCCTAATAAAAATCACACCATCAGATTCAGCGTATCAGAGAACCTAAATGCAGAGCTTTAGAAGTCCTATCTATAAAAATGTGGAATTTTGCATTTTTTGCCAGAAGAAAAATCACGGATGCGTGTTTATTTGTTTGTTTTTTTTTTTTTTTTAAGGGGTGATCGGATCGACCCAGTGGTCCTAGAATATCGTTGGGGGACTCATTCGAACGGAAATTAAAAGCTCTAGTGCCCTTTTTAAGTGACCAAAAAATGGAGGGCAACTAGGCCCCATCCCATACTCATTTTTTCCCCAAAGTCACCCGATCAAAATTTTGAAATATCCATTTTGCTTAGCATGGTCAAAAACATAATAACTATGTCTTTTAGGTTAAATTAACCCCCCAAAGTTCCCAGGGGGAGGGCTGAAAGTTATGAACTTTACCAAATGTTAACATACAGTATTGGTTATTGGGAAGTATACAGACGTCTTCAGAGGGAACTATTTTCTGGTAGTGGGGGGGGTCGGGGGTTATGTGGGGGGATCTTACCATGAAAAAAGTTTTCATGGGAGAAGGGACATTGCTATGAAGGGGGCGCCGGATTTCCCAGCATTATTTTAAAAAAGATCAGAAATTATATATAAAAAAAAACAAATTTTTTAACTGAAAGTAAGGAGCAACATCAAAACTTAAAAAGACAGAAAACATTGCATATACGATGTGGTCCATCCCCTAGTCAATACCTCGCTCTTTAAGCCAAAGATTATTTAGTACTTTGATAAGAGCTATTTATTCTAATTAACGGCATTTGTGATTAAGGGGTCACTTTTAAAGAATTGGAACAAAATTTGAACTTTAGCTTAAATAGCAAGGTATTGACTAGGGGGCGAACCCTCTAATATACGTATTAAAAATATAAGAATATAGAGGTTCGTTACGTAAGTAAATTCGTAAGTTACGTATATTTATTACTAATAAAAATGTTCGTAAATAAAATTAAACAGGTTTCGAGAAAGCCATTTAACCAAATAAAAGTAAATTTAATATTCATTTTTTTTTATTATTCATGCACGGTGAGCCAAAATCAAAACCTGCATTAATTCAAAAACGTTCAAAAATTAAATAAAAAAAACAAATTTTTTTAACTGAAAGTAAGGAACGACGTTAAAACTTGAAACAAACAGAAAATATTCCGTATATGAAAGGGGCTGTCCCCTCCTCAATGCCTCGCTCTTTACACTAAAGTTTGACTTTCTCACAACTCTATTTTTTGAAACAATAAAAAACTTTAGCATAAAGAGGGAGGCGTTGAGGAGGGGACAGCCCCTTTCATATACGGAATAATTTCTGTTCGTTTTAAGTTTTAACGTCGTTCCTTACTTTCAGTTAAAAAAACTTGTTTTTTTTATTTAATTTCTTACAAAGACCAAAGGAAGATTGAAGACCTGGCCGAATAAAGTGCATATTTTGGGGCTTTAGACAACTCTCACTTCAAAAACGATTCACTAGAATAATTGATGATAGTCAGTATGTAACTATGCAATTCTTGATAACCGTCAGGACTATTGCATGGATGACCTAACAGGAGTGTAATTTCGTCAAAATCCTGGGGGGGGGGGGGCAAAGTTGGAGCTAATTTTCCCAAATCAAGTGAAAATGACCGTAAAAACTAAAAAAAAATAAAATGAGCCGTTTGGTACCATAAAGGTACTTTATAGTAGACAACTATATAAAGGTAACTTATAGTACTATAAAGGTAACTATGTACTGAAATACTGATCTGCTTCTGTTGATGTTTGAATTATGCAGTTTTATCTTAGTTTTGACAAAATTTTGGAAGAGACTAAATTTCAGCTGCGGGGGGGGGGACGAACTGTGGCATGGAGGGGTCAAATCGAGTTTAGGGGCAATTGCCCCCCACCCCTTGCCCCATTGCAAATTACGCCCCTGGGCGTTTAATGATAGCAGTTTGTTATGTGTGAATTGTATATAATATTGTAAGAAAAATGCGCCACCGCGTAACAGTATGTCCTCTCGAAGCTGGGAGGCTGAATAAATAGCCTTTCTTGGGGTTTATCTATTGGCTATATGTCAACTTTTGCTTTGGAGGATTTTGGCCCTATTCGGCATAAAATCCTTGTTATGCAGCGCAAAATGGCTCAAATCGGCACTTGACTGTAACACCCCCTTTTTTGTTGCTTCAAAAGGCGATTATAATTTTTGTTTGAATGAAACCTCTCTCCATATTCTTTTACAAATGGTTTAATACGATCAACCTTAAAAAAATAAAATAAAAAAATAAATAAAAAACAACTAACAGACTTAAAGTATCCTGGCGTTGCCCTCTTTTTCAAGGGAAACACAAAATTTCACATTTTGCTTGAAACATCCTGCTCTCGGGTTCTCAGAGGTCTTGAATTTTATGTTGTATTTTTGTTGTTTTATTTTTACCGAGTGTTTACCCCATTTTTGGTGGAGGTAAGCTATTTTATAAAATTATGCAAGTCTTCAAAGTTCAAATGATAATAGCTCTTGCTGAACAAACAAAAATTAGTTATCAAAATTCGACATAGAACTTCAGTTTTTATCAAAAGGGTCTATATTTACGTATAATTAATTACCATGAATAACTTGATAGTAAAATTCACTGCAAGTTGCCTTCCAGTTTTTTTGGTCACTTGAAAAGGGCACTAAAACATTGAATTTTTTTTAATAGTAGTAAAGCATTAATAGATACAGATCGTGATTGCGTAATTTGTCTTACCTCTCATCTGAGGCATGAATATGTGTAGTTTAACCGGTACATTGGGTTACCAGGGCCAGTCACCTATTACTATGAATGATACATGCCTTAGCAGACGGTTTTTCTGATGTAACACACATTTTTTGGAGGTCAAACAGAGAGAGAGAGAGAGCGGCGGTCACACTAACTTGATTAGTAGTTGGATTCGGATATACTACGAACGGACTTTCAGTCCTACATTCACGGGTTTCTGCAATGTGTTATGGGCTTCATTGAAAAAATACCAGTTTAAAAAAAAACAAAAAAACATGTATTCATGATCTTTCTTCTGGCAAAAAAAATACAAATTCCAATCAAAACTGGTCAAACGTGTTAATAAGCTGTAGGTTATACCTATCTGATAACTCGTTCAGTATCGCATGTATTTGTAGCGGTATCAATGGTATTTCATTTGCGTAAAGCTATCTCGATTTGCCAAAACTTTTATCGTTCGCATAAAACTAACTCAATTTGCAAAAATGGTATTCCATTTGCGTAACTCTGCTCTGAATGTCCTTAATGAGGATATAAATAATATAGAATGACATTGTGACTTGACCTAGCTTTACCTCTCCGATGTGGTCTGTATAATACACAAGTAACTTTTGAAAAGTATTGTCAATTTAAAATAGGATCTTACGTTCCCTTCGTCCCCCCCATTTCTGAGGGGCAGGGGATGGTAGGAGAGGGAGGGGGGGGTCAATTTTGGAGATTTCTGATAACAAGTACCATTCATTGCGATCGTAGGTCTATGTTGGCTCGTTTTAAATACTTCAGCTTATCTATTCATTTGTGTTAAATAAAAATCTTGAATCTGGAAAATGAAAAAATAAGTATTTAAACAAAATGTACGATGCTGGTAATTAAAGAATAGTAGGCTACACTCAGAATTGTTTGCATGAGAGTTCAGTTAAAGAGGTCTCACTTGCACGAGGGTTCAGATGCATGGGGGTTCACTTGCTTAGGGTTCAGTTACACGGGGAATCAGTTACAATGGAACCCACACAAAAACAATGGAGCACACACAAAAGCCAAATGAATGACATTGCGACTTGACCTAGCTTTACCTCTCCGATGTGGTCTGTATAATAAACATCCGGGGAGGGGAGAATGGAGGTAGGTCTTTAGTTTAAAAAATGCTAGGAGGACTTGAGTTTTGCGGGTAGGGTGAAAAATGGTACTTATTCAATATCCTGGTAAACATTATACCTCATTCTTTTATTCTAACTTAACTTCTAGGAATAGGACTTCATTCCATCGGCTAAATCAGTTTATTCATCTATAACGGTGAACAAAAAGATTATTAATTCTCCATATTCTTCTGATCATGCACCCATTCCTCCTTCTCTCTTCTTCTTCTTCTGATCATGCGCCCACTCCTCCTTCTCACTCGGGGTCAGTTGACGTCTCAGTATCCGGTAAAAAGCCATGTTATTTGCTTGTGTGTATAGGAATTCCCTTGTTATTTGCTTGCGTGTATAGGAATGCCCATGTTATTTGCTTGCGTGTATAGGAATTCCCATGTTATTTGCTTGCATGTATAGGAATTCCCATGTTATTTGCTTGGGTGTATATGAATGCCCATGTTATTTGCTTGCGTGTATAGGAATTCCCATGTGATTTGCTTGCTTGTATAGTAATTCCCATGTTATTTGCTTGCATGTTTTGGAATTCCCATGTTATTTGCTTGCCTGTATAGGAAGTCCCATGTTATTTTCTTGCGTGTATAGGAATTCACATGTTCTATGATTGCTTGTATAGGAATTCCCTTGTTATTTGCTTGCGTGTATAGGAATTCCCATGTTATTTGCTTGCCTGTATAGGAATTCCCATGTTATTTGCTTGCGTGTATAGGAATTTCCATGCTATTTGCTTGCGTGTATAGGAATTCCCTTGTTATTTGCTTGCATGTATAGGAATTCCCATGTTATTTGCTTGCGTATATAGGGATTCCCATGTTATTTGCTTGCATGTATAGGAATTCCCATGTTATATGCTTGCGTGTATAGGAATTCCCATGTTATTTGCTTGCGTGTATAGGAATTCCCTTGTTATTTGCTTGCTTGTATAGGAACTCCCATGTTATTTGCTTGCGTGTATAGGAATTCCCAGGTTATTTGCTTTCGTGTATAGGAATTCCCATGTTATTTGCTTGCGTGTATAGGAATTCCCATGTTATCTGCTTGCGTGTATAGGAATTCCCATGTTATTTGCTTGCGTGTATATGAATTCCCATGTTATTTGCTTGCATGTATAGGAATTCCCATGTTATTTGCTTGCATTTATAGGAATTCCCATGTTATTTGCTTGAGTTTATAGTAATTCCCATGTTATTAGATTGCATGTTTTGGAAGTCCCTTTTTTTTTGATTGGTTGTTTTGTAATTCCAATGTTATTTGCTTGATTTTATATGAATTCCCTTGTTATTTGCTTGCTTGTATAGGAATTCCCATGTTATTTGCTTGCGTGTATAGGAATTCCCATGTTATTTGCTTGGTTTTCCTTTACTTGGTGCCCATTAAAAACGAAATTTTTGTGTTAAATAAGTAGTTCTTGTATCCTTTAAAAGAGCTTTACGGGGTTTGAGAGACTCTGTTGCCTGATTCCGTGTGGTTTTTCTTTACTTGGTCCTCATTAAAAACGAAATTTTTGTGTTAAATAAGTAGTTCTTGTATCTTTTAAAAGAGCTTTACGGGGTTTAAGAGACTCGGTTGCATTGTATTTTCCATAATTTTCTTACAAGACACTAGAGTTTACGACCAAAAACCCTTATTAGCTCAGATTTTATAGAAATGGTTTTATTTTTCGATCTGAAAATAGACTAAAGTTTCAGATTTGAACCAGAGAATTGTATTTACCATAATTTTCTTACATCTTTGGAAATCATTAACGATAACAAACATGCTTTCGACCAGATAGGTTTTTGAAAGCACATTCAGCATGGCGTGCGCTTTTTTTTTATCATGAACCCTTTAGAGACCAATTTCATCAACTTGGAGAAAGCTCAAATAGAATCGTTACTGATATTGATATTAGTGCGTAAACTACAAACTGACAAAAATATCCAAAATTTTTTTTCCTTATAGCCTTGACTTTGAAGACATTTCTTCATCTTAATTGGCTTTAGAAATATCATGCAAAATAAAACTAACCAAACAGTCGTTGCTTTATTGAATTTTGAGCAAACAAAAGGATTGTAGCACCTGATTGGATTGCTTGTATTCAATTTCAAGCCAGTGAAAAGAACGAAGTTTTTCAGTAAGGACACTCGATATCCTAAAAGTGTTTGATTCTAATTTTTACCTTGAGAATCGATGTTGTTAGCAGAATTTCAAAAGGATCGTTTATGAGTGCTGACGTATCTGATGAAATAATTTAGGTCGTATGATAATTTTTTTTTTAATGCAATAGTTTTTCAGTAAGGACATTCGATATGCTAAAAGTGTTTGATTCAAAATTTTACCTTGAGAATCTATGTTGTTAGCAGAATTTCAAAAGGATCATTTATGAGTGCTGGCCTATCTGATGAAATAATTTAGGTCGTATGATAATTTTTTTTTTTTTAAATGCAATAGTTTTTCAGTAACTTTTATTCCGCGTGTTTTTTTTTCTTCTTTACTTAGTGATAATTTAAAAACCGAGGATTTCAGTTAAATAAATAATTCTTGTACCTTTTAAAATAGCTTTACGAGGTTCGAGAGACTCTGTTGTTTTATTCTGTGAGATTTTTTCTTTACATGTTGATCATTCAAAAAGCGAGGATTTCTGTTAAATAAATAATTCTTCTACATTTTAAAATAGTTTTACAGGGTTTGAGAGACTCTGTTGTTTTATTCTGTGTGATTTTTTCTTTACATGGTGATCATTCAAAAAGCGATGATTTCTGTTAAATAAATAATTCTTCTACCTTTTAAAATAGTTTTACAGGGTTTGAGAGACTCTGTTGTTTTATTCCGTGTGATTTTTTCTTTACTTGGTGGTCATTCAAAATGCGAGGATTTCTGTTAAATAAATAATTCTTGTACTTTTTAAAATAGCTTTACGGGGTTTGAGAGACTCTGTTGTCTTATTCCGTCTGATTTTTTCTTTACTTGGTGGTCATTCAAAAAGCGAGGATTTCTGTTAAATAAATAATTCTTGTACCTTTTAAAATAGCTTTACGGGGTTTGAGAGACTCTGTTGTTTTATTCTGTGCTATTTTTTCTTTACTTGGTGATCTTTCAAAAAGCGAAGGTTTCTGTTAAATAAATAATTCTTGTACCTTTTAAAATAGCTTTACGGGGTTTGAGAGACTCTGTTGTCCCCAGCGATCAGAAATTAAATTATAAAAAAGTCTCTTCACCTCTTGAATACACAATACCGAAATTTCATTCAACTTTCATGTAAGAAAATTATGGAAAGTACAATTCTCTACTTCAAATGTGAAACTTAAGTCCGGTTTTGGATACTCATAATGATGAGGACTGATGGCTCTAATTCAATATTTTTTTTCGTAAAAACATACTATTTTTTCTTTTTTAATTTCGAAATTATTCAACTTTATTTTGTTTATTTTTTGATTTTTTTTGTACGTATCTTAAAATAACAAAATATGCTTACGACTCTAACAATCGTACTCTATGATTTCTCAGAGACACGATGCGGCTTTCCCGCTGGTAATCTTTGGCCAGTTATTGAAACTACCTAGTTTATTGCATGTATTGAATCAGTATTTTTTAATCAGTGGAACTATAAACACATAAGTAATATCTTAAAAAAAAAAGTGAAGATGGAGCATTTTAATAAAGTGTGTTCACATGAGAATGCTATTGTAGCATTGAATGTCAACAATGAGAAGTATTTAAACTATGAAACAAGTACAAGTGGTAGCACTATTGGAAATGTATGCATGCATTGTCATGACAGTAAGGAATTAAATTTCTTTGGAATACCGAAAAGATACCGTTGTACAAATGGTGGTTATGCGAGATTGAGATCTCCGGAGATGATTGAACTCAAAGAGAATGCCAACATAAAGATAATCGTTGATGATAGAGGACAACTCCTTGCTACTGTTGCAGGTAACACATTACCTACTGATACATCCAATCGTCATCTTTTAGGTATTAGCATTCAACGGAAGCTCAATAAAAGAAAGGCCTACTTTTCTACTAATATCGTAAACCATATCTTGTCTACCTGCCGAAACTGTTACCTGTGTAAAAATAATGTTATAATAAACAGTGAAATTACAATAAAAATAAAAAGGGCATTGTCAGAAAAAGTAACGATGGTATCCAAAGATGAATCGATGAAAAAAAAAAGTACCAGCAAACGTAACTGCCATTGATCAAAAAGTCATTGAACCAAATAATACCAAAGACGTAAAGCATATTGAGCCTGTTGATGACACACCAGTAAAAATTGGGTATGACTCAAAATGGCATAATGATTATTCTACTGATTACGAACTAAAAGAAGAAAATAGATACAATATCAAGAGAGAACATGGTGAACTATTTTATGGAACAGATTCAAAATGCCCAAAGTTAATCATTGATATTAATAATGTATCATAATATATTTTTGTATTAATATTCTACATAGCATTATTTCATTAAAAATATATTATGCATTACATTGCTATGTGTTCATTATTTTTAGAGTATGCTAGCATATCAAACGTTTAGAATGTCTATTAAAACATCGGAGATGTAAGAAAAGGAATTTGCATGCATCTATTGTCAGACACATGGGATAACATTGACGAAATCTAGTTATCAGAATGAATAAATTCTTTATCAACATCCGTTGTTGGATATGTCATTATGTCATTATGACAAAATTGTAAGTAAGTACGTAACTAACAAACTCTTTCATGAATTTACCTCTTGGATACACAATGCAGAAATTCAATTCAGGAAATTATGAAAAAAAAAATTGAACAAAATCTTTATTAACATTCATTATCGATGAAAGTCGTTTCCTAGACAGACAATACAGCAATTTCACTAAATCTAAGTATAAGAGTGATTAAATTCTATATCAACATCCATTTCTCGGATAAATAGGAAAAATGAGAAAGCGCTGGAGGGGGGCATTCCTGTCGACTTTTGGAGGATGTTTCCCCATTTATCGATAATCAGGCAATTTTCTCAAGCTCTTGGTCAGAAATAGAGGCTGTTTCCAAAGATTTAGAATAAGAAAAAAATTGTCAGGTGTGGGACTCGAACCCACGAACCCATATGGGGACCAGATCTTGAGTCTAGCGCCTTAACCACTCGGCCAACCTGACTTGTAAACAATTCTTGATCATATTCATATTGTAATTCAGTTTCATTTGTAAATTTCAGAATTGAGCTAACTTTTTTTCTCTTCTTTAAGAAAATTCAGAACCTCGTCTAAATTAACCTTAAAAAAAAATGAAATAAAACTGTGTCGACTTTGCATATTTTATTCAACATATCCGACAAAGTACTGGAGGGGTGCATTCCTGTCTACTTTTGGAGGATTTTTCCTCATTTTTCAATAATCAGGCAAGTTTCTCAAGCTCTTTTCTCAAAGTCATAGCTTTTGACTGACAACACTAACATCAAAACTTAAACGGTCAGAAATAGAGGCTGTTTCCAAAGATTTAGAATAAGAAAAAAATTGTCAGGTGCGGGACTCGAACCCACGACCCCATATGGGGACCAGATCCTAAGTCTAGCACCTTAACCACTCGGCCAACCTGACTTGTAAACAATTCTTGATCATATTCATATTGTATTTCAGTTTCATTGGTAAAGTTCAGAATTGAGCTAACTTTTTTTTCTTCTTTAAGAAAATTCAGAAGAGAATTTGAACATTTTGCACTTTTCTAGTTTTTTTTTATATTTAATCTATTAAAGGCCCTAACAATTTAGGTTCTGCAAATGGGTTGATCTAGGTTCACTTAGAGTGGCGCGCCACTCTAAGTGAACCTAGATCAACCCAACTTTTTGGATATCTCTCTCACTATGACTCTGTTTGTGTGTCGTGTCTGTGCGTGTGTCGTCTCAATGTGTGTGTGTCATCTCTGTGGGTGTGTCGTCTCTGTGTCTGTCTGTGTCGTCTCTGTGTGTGTGTCGTCTTCTCTGTGTTTGTTGTCTTTGTGTGTGTGTGGGTGGGAGTGTGTGTGTGTGTGTCGTCTTTGTGAGTGTTTCATCTCGGATTTTGTGTCTTCTCTGTATGTGTATCATCTTTAGGTTTGTGTTGTCTATGTGTGTGTTTCGTCTCTGTTTATGTGTGTATCGTCTCTGTGTCTGTTGTCTCTATGTTTGTGTGTGTCGTCTCTCTGTGTGTGTCGTTTCTGTGTGTTTGTCCTCTCTGTGTGTGAGTCGTCTCTTTGTGTCTGTCGTATCTGTGTGTTTGTCATCTCTGTGTGTGTGTGTCGTCTCTCTATGTGTCTCGTCTCTGTGTGTTTGTCGTCTCTCTGTGTGTGTGTGTGTCGTCTCTATGTGTAAGTCGTCACTTTGAGTATGTCGTCTCTGTGTGTGTGTCGTCTCTGTATGTGTCGTCTCTGTATGAGTGTCGTCTCTGTGTGTGTGTGTGTGTGTGTTGTCTCTATGCATGTGTCGTCTCTATGTGTGTTTCGTATCTGTGTGTGTGTTCTCTCTGTGTGCGTGTTGTCTTGAGTGTCCTTACTAAAAAAAAACTACTGTATTAAAAAAAAAAATTAAATTGATCATACGACCTAAATTATTTCATCAGATACGCCATGTCTCGTCTCTCTGTGTGTGTTGACTCTGTGTGTGTGTATCGTCTCTGTGCTTGTGTTGTCTCTATGTGTCGTTTCTGTGTGTTTGTCCTCTGTGTGTGATTCGTCTCTTTGTGTCTGTCGTCTCTGTGTGTTTGTCCTCTCTGTGTGTGAGTGGACTCTGTGTGTGTGTGTGTCGTCTCTGTGCGTGTTTCGTAACTGTGCATATGTTGTCTCTGTGTTTGTTGTCTGTGTGTGTGTGTGTGTCATCTTTGTGTGAGTGTGTCGTCTCTGTTTTTGTGTCTTCTCTGTATGTTTGTCATCTATATTTTTATTTCGCCTATGTGCATCTGTCGTCTCTGTGTGTGTGTTGTCTCTGTGTTTGTGTCGTCTCTGTGTCTGTGTTGTCTTTATTTGTGTGTTTCTTCTCACTGTGTGTGTCATTTCTGTGTGTTTGTCCTCTCTGTGTATGAGTCGTCTCTTTGTGTCTGTCGTCTCTGTGTGTTTGTCCTCTCTGTGCGTGTGTTGGCTCTGTGTGTGTGTGTCGTCTCTGTGCGTGTGTCGTCTCTTTGTTTGTTTCGTTCATGTGTATGTGTGTGTGTCGTCTCTTTGTGTGTGTGTTGTCTCTGTGTTTGTCATCTCTGTGTGTGTTTGTTTGTGTCGTCTCTGTATGTGTGTCGTCTGTTTGTGTGTGTGGTCTCTGTGTGTGTGTGTGTGTGTGTGTGTGTGTCGTCTCTATGTGTAAGTCGTCACTTTGAGTATGTCGTCTCTGTGTGTGTGTCGTCTCTGTGTGTGTGTTGTCTCTGTATGGGTGTGAGTGTTGTCTCTATGCATGTGTCGTCTCTATGTGTGTTTCGTATCTGTGTGCGTGTGTTCTCTCTGTGTGCGTGTTGTCTTGAGTGTCCTTACTAAAAAAAAACTACTGTATTAAAAAAAAATTAAATTGATCATACGACCTAAATTATTTCATCAGATACGCCATGTCTCGTCTCTCTGTTTGTGTTGACTCCGTGTGTGTGTATCGTCTCTGTGTATGTGTCGTCTCTATGTGTCGTTTCTGTGTGTGATTTGTCTCTTTGTTCATTTTATCTCTGTGTGTGTGTTGTATGACTGTGTCTTTAGTCTCTGTGTGTGTGTGTCGTCTCTGAGAATTTCTCATGTCTGCGGGTATTTCATATCTGTGTGTGTGTTATCTCTGTGGGTTTGTCGTCTCTGTGTGCATCTCGTCTCTTTATTTGTTGTAGTCTCTGTGTCTGTGTCGTCTCTGTGTGTGTGTTGTATCTTTGTGTGTGTAGTCTCTGTGTTTGTGTGTGTGTAGTCTCTGTGTGCTTGTAGTATCTGTGTGTGTGTCGTCTCTATGTGTCAGTCGTCACTTTAAGTGTGTCGTCTCTGTGTGTGTGTCGTCTCTGTATGTGTGTGTCGTCTCTGTGTGGATGTCGTCTCTGTGTGTGTGTCGTCTCTATGTGTGTGTCGTCTCTATGTATGTTTCGTATCTGTGTGTATGTGACGTCTCTGTGTGTGTGTCGTCTCTATGTGTGTTTCGTATCTGTGTGTGTCTGACGTGTCTTTGTATGTGTCGTCTCTATGTGTGTTTTGTCATTTCTGTGTTGTGTGTCTCGTCTCTCTGTGTGTGTTGACTCTGTTTGTGTGTACCGTCTATGTGCATGTGTCGTCTCTGTGTATATTATCTGTGTGTTTGTCATCTCTGTGTGTGATTCTTCTCTGTGTGTCTGTCGTATCTGTGTGTTTGTCTTCTCTGTGTGTGAGTGGACTCTGTGTGTGTGTGTCGTCTCTGTGCATGTGTCGTCTCTGTGGGTGTTTCGTATCTGTGTGTCTGTCATCTCTCTGTGTGTGTCGTCTCTGTGTGTGTGTGTCGTTTCTATGTGTTTGTTCTCTCTGTGCGAGTGTCGTCTCTTTGTGTGTTTCGTATTTGTGTGTGTGTTGTCTCTGTGTGTTTGTCGTCTCTGTTTTCGTGTCGTCTCTTTTTGTGTGTCATCTCTGTGTGTTTCTCGTCTCTGTGTGTGTGTGTCGTCTCTATGTGTAAGTCGTCACTTTGAGTGTGTCGTCTCTGTGTGTGTGTCGTCTCTCTATGTGTGTCTTTTCTGTCTGTGTGTCGTCTCTATGTGTGTTTGTCATCTCTATGTGTAAGTCGTCACTTTGAGTGTGTCGTCTCTGTGTGTGTGTGTCGTCTCTGTGTGTGTGTGTCGTCTCTGTGTGGATGTTGTCTCTCTCTGTGTGTGTTGTCTCTATGTGTGTGTCGTCTCTATGTGTGTTTCGTATCTGTGTGTGTGTGACGTCTCTTTGTGTGTGTCGTCTCTATGTGTGTTTGTAATTTCTGTGTGTGTGTCTCGTCTCTCTGTGTGTTGACTCTGTGTGTGTGTATCGTCTCTGTGCATGTGTCGTCTTTATGTGTCGTTTCTGTGTGTTTGTCCTCTCTGTGTGTGATTCGTCTCTTTGTGTCTGTCGTCTCGGTATGTTTGTCGTCTTTGTGTGTGTGTCGTCTCTTTGTGTTAGTAGTCTGTGTGTGTGTGTCGTCTCTGTGTGTTTGTAGTCTCTCTATGTGTGTCGTCTCTGTGTTTTTGTCGTCTCTATTTTTAAGTCGTCACTTTGAGTGTGTCGTCTCTGTGTGTGTGTGTCGTCTCTGTGTGGATGTTGTCTGTGTGTGTGTGTGTTGTCTCTATGTGTGTGTCGTCTCTATGTGTGTTTCGTATCTGTGTGTGTGACATCTCTGTGTGTGTGTCGTCTCTATGTGTGTTTGTCATTTCTGTGTGTGTCTCGTCTCTCTGTATGCGTTGACTCTGTGTGTGTGTGTCGTCTCTGTGCATATGTCGTCTCTATGTGTCGTTTCTATGTGTTTGTCCTCTCTGTGTGTGATTTGTCTCTTTGTGTCTGTCGTCTCTGTGTGTTTTTTAAATTTTTGGGTCACCTGCCGGAGACTCTGGGCGGGTGGGCACCCCCAAATATTGTCCCAAATTCCTCTCTCAATAAAGAACTTGTTCACGGAAGCCCAGCGTCTCCAATCACTTTCCCAATAGTATCTATTCATTGTATCAGCTCAGTTTAGAAAATCTGAGCCAATTTCCACTTTTTCAAATTTAGGCTCACTTGCCTGAGACTCTGGGCAGGTGAGGTGGGTACCTCCAAAAATTTGTCCCAACTTCCACTCTCGCCTTAGAACTTATTCACGGATACCTAAAACCGTCAACGGTTAGACTGTTGCCCTAGCGGTAACCATGCCATGCTCTACACACATACCAACAATATATTTTTTGTTTTTTGTTTTCCATTTTCACAATGGGGTCCCAATCGATCTCATGTCCATCGCTTAGCATTCAGGTCTTGACAAATAAAGCCCAGATAGTTGGACCCCAACGCTCCAATCTGAACACTGACTAAGACCCCAATTCTGAGCTAGTGAATTTCAACCATTCAGGCTGGTGGATTAAGACCTCAATTATGAGCTAGTGGATTTCCACCATTCAGGCTGGTGGACTAAGACCCCAATACTGAGCTAGTGGATTTCAACCATTCAGGCTGGTGGACTAAGACACCAATTCTGAGCGAGTGGATTTCCACCATTCAGGCAGGTGGAATAAGACCCGACATATGAGCTAAAAAATTTTACCCAGATCGGCTGCGCAAAGGGGACCAGTCGTCGGATAGCGTTGTTGTCCACACTTAAGTCGGGTTGACTAAGACTCATAGACGGAGCGAGATGAGGTACACCATACTGGCTCTTTGAATGAGATAAAACGTCTTAGAGCGTCGATCTCAATCATTCTAACTGTTTTACTTTTCATTCCCAATTAAATTTAAAAAATAATCATTTTCAAATAGAAATAACTAGCATCGTTAAAAAACTAAGACGAATTGAAATTACCCCATAGATGAAGTTAGCTATACCCTCCGAAATAACTTGTTCTTTATTTTAGACTTTGAATTTTCATTCACAATTAAATTAAAAAATAAGCATTTTCAACTAGAAATAAGGAGCATCGTTAAAAACTAAGACGAATGGAAATTATCCCGTATATGAAGTTAGCTACCCCCTCCGAAATACCTTGTTCTTTATGTTTGTCTTTGACTTTTCATTCCCAATTAAATTAAAAAATAAGAATTTTCAACTAGAAATAAGGAGCATCGTTACAAACTAAGACGAATGGAAATTATCCCGTATATGAGGTGAGCAACACCCTCCAAAATACCTTGTTCTTTATGTTAGAGTTTGACTTTTCATTCCCAATTAAATTAAAAAATAAGCATTTTCAACTAAAAATAAGGAGCATCGTACTCTGAGCCTTCCCCTTGAGGCAGATCCCATTTATTTTCGATTCTGAGTATTTTTAGTTTTCCCTCCAAAATTGACCCCCCCTCCCCTGCTCTCAGAAATGGGGGAACGAAGGGCCTCTGAGCCTTTCCTTTGAGGCAGATCCCGTTTATTTTCGATTCTGAGTATTTTTGTTTTTCCCTCCAAAATTGACCCCCCCCCCTCCCCAGCCCTCAGAAATGGGGGAAGGAGGGGCCTCTGAGCCTTGCCCTTGAGGCAGATCCCTTTTATTTTCGATTCTGAGTATTTTTAGTTTTCCCTCCAAAATTGACCTCCCCTCCCCTGCCCTCAGAAATGGGGGAACAAAGGGCCTCTGAGCCTTCCCCTTGAGGCAGATCCCGTTTATTTTCGATTCTGAGTATTTTTGATTTTCCCTCCAAAATTGACCCCCCCTCCCATGCCCTCAGAAATGGGGGAACGAAGGGCCGCGGAGCCTTCCCCGTGATGCAGATCCCGTTTATTGTCGATTATGAGTATTTTTGGTTTTGCCTCCAAAATTGACCCCCCCTCCCCCGCCCGCAGAAATGGGGGAAGGAGGGGCCTCTGAGCCTTCCCCTTGAGGCAGATCCTGTTTATTTTCGATTCTTAGTATTTTTGGCTTTCCCTCCAAAATTGACCCCCCCTCCCCTGCCCTCAGAAATGGGGGAAGGAAGGGCCTCTGAGCCTTCCCCTTGAGGCAGATCCCATTTATTGTCTATTCTGAGCATTTTTGGTTTGGCCTCCAAAATTGACCCCCCTCCACTGCCCTCAGAAATGGAGGAAGGAGGGGTCTCTGAGCCTTCCCCTTGAGGCAGATCACATTTATTTTCGATTCTGAGCATTTTTGGTTTTTCCTCCAAAATTAACCCCCCCTCCCCTGCACTCAGAAATGGGGGAACGAAGGGCCTCTGAGCCTTCCTCTTGAGGTAGATCCCGTTTATTTTCGATTCTGAGTATTTTTGGTTTTCCCTCCAAAATTGACCCCCCCCTACCCCTGCCCTCAGAAATGGGGGAAGGACGGGCCTCTGAGCCTTCCCCTTGAGGCAGATCCCGTTTATTTTCGATTCTGAGCATTTTTGGTTTTCCCTCCAAAATTTACCCCCCCCCTCCCCTGCCCTCCGCAATGGGGGAACGAAGGGAACGTTAAACTATTTTAAATTGACAAGACTGTTCAAACGCCCCTTGTGTATTATACAGAACACATCGAAGAAGTAAAGCGTAATACTCACTCTCTTTGAAAAGGTATAGAGCTTACATAGAATCCAAACTATCATATCTACGGAATCGCCATTAAACCTTCTTCATGATATTAAACCAATAAGGAAGAAAAGAGTAGTGGCTATAGCAGTGCTAGAAATGGTACTTAATACTCTACTCATATCTAGACTCCGAAATTTAGAGTAGAGGCCAAATGGAGCTTCGAACCCTGAAAGGATGGCTTATTTTCGTAATGGTTTTTAGGACAGAAATATCAACCGTTTTTGCCAAAATTACAGTGGTCACAAACTATTGATGCTTACGCAGATTTCTCACTTCAATGTTTTTGCAAACCTCAAGAGTCATCCGATCAGTTTTGTGTTATACGATTTGGCTTCCTAAAGGTTGACGATGTCCAATGACATTACGCGAGTGGAATGTTATCCAATCCAGTCCAAGTGTGGGCGGAGCGTTATCCAATCCAATGAAACTCCGTGAAATTGCGTGGCCGGGCGAGTTGTTGGATAGCCAGTATAATTAAGGAACACTTCAGCATATGTAGTTGGCTACAGTGGCGGATCCAGGGGAGGGGCGAGGGGGGCGTGCGCCCCCCTAACATAGTCTGATGTAGTGTAATTTACTTAATTAACGCAAGTTTGCGTTAATTAAACTTGCTCCTAACGCAATTTTATCAGATCAACCTATTTTGCACCCCCTCCCCTAAAGAAAAATCCTGGTTGGCTAGGAGTGAGAAATCTTGTAAAACCTAATAGATAATCTGTGGCGGAACCTCATTGAATCAAATATCACTGGGGACAAAAAAATATTGGCTGTATCCTCGATGATTTCGATATATTGAGGTTTGATATATAAAGGTGATTCTTGAAAGACTTAGATATATAGAGGTTCACATCAGCATCGATAATTCGTGCATCGACGTTAACAACCAAGCGAGCAATTCGAGCATCGACGTTAACAAACAAGCACATAACAAGAATTAGTTACTTTTAATTTAGAAAATCATTGAAATAATGTCCTAAAATTTAATAAAATAGGAAATCATTTAGCCCTAAATAAAAAATGAAAAATTTCTTTCTGAACATAAAAGTGTTCCAAATATTTCATTGGTTTTATGAATAAAAAAAAAACCAAAAATTTCATGCATAAAAAAACTAACAAAAATTTTCTTTCTGAACATAAGATCAAATAAAATAAAATATTAAATAAATAAGACCAAACAATATAAAATAAAATCGCTTCAAATAAACAAAATTTGATCGTAACATTTACGACCAATACGTATACTATGCATATACCGTACCTACTGTAAATACAATTATTTTACTTACTGTGTAATGTTAGTCCGCTAACCAAAATACAAAAGCTAACCATTACTTTTTATAAATTCTGAAACGGTTTTTTGTCTACCTGTTAATTTGATCAAACAGTTCGTGGTAACGAACTGTAAGTAAGGAGCGACCCGGCTCAATGGTAACCGAAACTCTAAAAAACGGAATTTTGGTACCAATAGATATATCAAAAGAATCAGATTTTAATTCTGATTTCAAATATATAAGCTTCATCAAGTTTAATCTTACCCATCAAGGCTCATTGAAACGGAAATTAAAAGTTCTAGTGCCCTTTTTAAGTGACAAAAAAAATGGAGGGCAACTAGGCCCCCTCCCACTTTCATTTTTTTCTCAAAGTCACCAAATTGGAATTTTGAGATATCCATTTTGTTTAGAATAGTCTTTGTTTAGAAATTTGTTTAGAATCTAATAAATATGTCTTTTACGATGACTTAATTCCCCACAGTTCCCAGCGAAAGGGCTGCAAGTTATGAACTTTGCCCATTGCTTACATATTGTATTGGTTATTGGGAAGTATACAGACATTTTCAGGAAGAATTTTTTTCTGGTGGGGGGGGGGCTGGAGGAGGGGGTTACTCGGGAGAATCTTTCCGGGGAGGATGTTTCTTTGGGGTAAGGGACATTTCTATGAAGGGGCGCCGGATTTCCAAGCACTATTTAAAAAACGATAAGAAATTAAATTTAAAAAAACAAGTTTTTTCAACTGAAAGTAAGAAGCAACATTAGAACTTAAAATGAACAGAAATTATTACGTATATGAAGGGGTTATCCCCCAAGTCAATACCTCGCTCTTTACGCCACAATTTTTTCTAGTGCTTTCAAAAGAGCTATCTATTCTAATTAAAAGGCCTTAGTGATTCAGGGGTGTGTGAATTAAATTTTTTTTTAAATTTTAAAGTAAAGAGCGTGTTATTTAATACGGGGAGAACCGAAAAATTTAATTAATAACATATACGTAATAAAAAAAAAAAAAAAAAAAAAAAAAAAAAAGCGATAAGGCTCAAAAGTAAGCCAAAATTTTAAAAAAGGAAATTTTATGTCAATAAATGTATAAAAATAATGGGGTTATAATGATGATTATAAATATATGAATTTTATTAAGTTTAGTATTACTCATCAAAGGCTACGAGCCTGAGAAAACTTACCTGATTTTTTAAAGAGAGGGGAAACATCCCCTAAAAGTGAAAAATTTTTAATGAAAATTACACCGTCAGATTCAGCGTATCAGAAAACCCTATAACATAGGTTTCAAGCTCATATCTGCAAATATCTGCAACTTTGTATTTTTTGCCAGAAGAAAAATATACAAATATAGAAGTTCGTTACGTAAGTTAATTTGTAAATTACGTCAGAACCAAATTTAGAGACAGCCATTTAGCAAAAGAAAAGTAAAATTTTTATGCAAATTTGGTTTACTTATTCAATGACGGCGAGCCAAAATAAAAGCTGCATTAACTAAAAAACGATCAGAAATTAAATGAAAAAAACAAGTTTTTGAAACTGAAAGTAAGGAGCGACATTAAAACTTAAAACCAACAGAAATTATTCCGTATATGAAAGGGGGCTGTCCCCTCCTCAACGCCTCGCTCATTAAGCTTAAGTTTGACACTTTCTCACAACTTTAGTTACTGAAACAATAAAAAACTTTAGAGTAAAGAGCGAGGCTTTGAGGAGAGGACAGCCCCTTTCATATACGGAATAATTTTTCTTCGTTTTAAGTTTTAATGTCGCTCCTT
This sequence comes from Artemia sp. Qi Xiang Cuo, assembly GCF_049724085.1. Lineage (NCBI taxonomy): Eukaryota > Metazoa > Arthropoda > Branchiopoda > Anostraca > Artemiidae > Artemia > Artemia sp. Qi Xiang Cuo. The sequence goes on from NC_142795.1 coordinate 31,651,457, forward strand.
ACTTTCAGTTAAAAAAACTTGTTTTGTTTTTTTTTATTTAATTTTCAACCAGTGTCCAATACAGAGATCGCGGATCGAATGAATTGCGGGGTCGCTGATAGATGTCTTTTTTGAAAAAATTAAATAAAAAATAAATTTCAACTGAAAGTAAGCAGCAACATTGAAACTTAAAATGAAAGGAAATTATTATGTGTATGAGGGGGGTTACCCTCTCCTCAACACCTCGCTCTTCACGAAGTTTTTAGTACTTTTAAAAAAGCTTCTTATTGTTCAAATTAAATGAACCTTGTGTTTCAAGAGTTGTTTTTAAGGAATAGGGACAAAATTTAACATTTAGCGTAAAAAGCGAGGTGTTGAGAAGGGCTCAACCCTCCTCATATCCGTAATAGATTCTGTTCATTTTAAGTTTCAATGTTGCTCCTTATTTTCAGTTGAAAACTTATTTTTTTAATTAATTTCTGATCGTTTTTTAAATAATACCAAGAAATCCAGCTCCACCTTCAAGGAAAAATCCCCGTCCCCACGGAAATATCCTCTAGACAATTCAATCCCGGTGAAAATTTAACCTGGACAGTTAACCTTAACATCTTCATGGGTAAAATTTAGTCGGCAAAAAGAAAGTAAGACAAAAATAATTTCGTATAGGAATTCTGGCAAATTCCTCTAGTGTAAAATTTCCCCTGAAAAGTTCACACCCTGGAAGCCTTCCTCCCCATGGAAAGTTCTCTCTGTGGAAAATTCCTCAGTAGAAAATTCGTCCCATGCCACCCGAAAAATGTATGCATAATTCCCAATAAAAAATACTATACGTAAACTTTGGGCAAATCTTATCAAGCAGTTCGTGGTAACGAACTGTAAGTAAGGAGCGACCCGGCTCAATGGTAACCGAAACTCTAGAAAACGGTATTTTGATACCAATAGATGCATCAAAAGAATCAGATTTTAATGCTGATTTCAAATATATAAGTTTCATCAAGTTATTCCTACCCATCAAAAGTTACGCGCCTGAAAAAATTTGGATGATTTTCGATAAAAGGGGGAAAGACCCCCTAAACGTCATATAACCTTAATGAAAATCACACCATCATATTCAGCGTATCGGAGAGCCCTACAGTAGAGGTTTCAAGCTCCTATCTGCAAAAATGTGGAACTTTGCATTTTTTGCCAGAATAAAGATCACGGATGCGTGTTTTTTTTTTTTTTTTTTTTTTTTTTTTTTTTTTTTCAGGGGTGATCACATTGACCAAGTGGTCCTAGAATATCGTGGGAGGGCTCATTGGAATGGAAATTATAAATTCTAGTTTTTTATTGTTAAAAAAATAGAGTTATGAGAAAGTCAAACTTTAGCGTAAAGAGCGAGGCGTTGAGGAGGGGACAGCCCCTTTTATATACGGCATAATTTCAGTTCGTTTTAAGTTTTAACGTCGTTCCTTACTTTCAGTTAAAAAAAACTTGTTTTTTTAATTTAATAACTTAAAGACCTTTCCCCAGGGGCTATGGGGGTCATCTCCAAAGGCATTGCTATTGGGCATAGGTCTTTCAACTATGCTGAACAAAATGGCTATCTCAAAATTTTGATCAGACAATTTTGAAAAAAGGGCGTGGGAGGGGGCCTAGTTGCCCTCCAATCTTTTTGGTCACTGAAAAAGGGCCCTAAAAGTTTTAGTTTCCATTCGAATGAGCCCTCTCTCGATATTCTAAGACCACAGGGTCGATATGGTCATCCCTGGAGGACAAAAACAACAAACAAACAAACCTGCGTCCATGATCTTACTTCTGGCAAAAAAAAAATCCACATTTTTGCAGATATGAGCTTGAAACTCTTCATAAGGGTTCTCGGATACACTGAATCTGATGGTGTGATTTTCATTAAGACCCTTTGACTTTTAGGGAGTATTTCTTCCCTTTTTCGAAAATCAGGCAAATTTTTTTCAGGCTCGCAGCTTTTGATGAGTAACATTAAACTTAATGCGACTTATATATTTGGAATCAGCATAATAAGCCTATTATTTCGATATATCTATTAGTATCAAAATTCTGTTTTTAGAGTTTATTACTATTGAGCCTCGTCGCTCCTTACTTACAGTTCGTTACAACGAACTGTTTGACTTCTTTGATATGCAGAGGTGTTCATTCAAAACTTCAATATAAAGAGGTGTTTTAACAGGTGTGAAAACCACCAAATTTCACTATATCGAGGTTTTTACCAAAATTACTTTAATATGTTCAGGTAAAATTAACATTGTAGAGATAGGGAAATTCAAGAGGAATTGTAAAACTTAGGTATATCAAGGAATTCGATATATTGGAGTTCCACTGTGCTAAATTAAGTTGGAATCACAGTATGTGTTTGAAAAGCTGCGTGAATTTTCCTCGATCTTCCCCATGTCTTCCGATTGGCACTTGCCAATGCCAGTTCCATTTTTTCCCTTAATTTTGGGTCTTGGATGACTTCTGCATAGTAGGTTAAGTTATTTCAAAAGAAGGCAAAAGAAGCTACGATCAGCAAAGCATTGCCAGGTTTATCTTTGTTTGAATTTTACTAAGCGTTTTAGATAAGATAACCCTCCATCCAGAACGATCGTCAGAAGCTGAAAAACAGAGTCAAATTCACGCTTCAAGTCACAAGGCGCTTAACTAAACATTGTTGAGGTATTCTCTCGAGGAATTTTAACATTTTGTGTTATTTTTCCTCGAGAAATTGGTACACAAACATAACGCTAGCCTATTCAGGGTGGCAAATACGGCCTACACATCTCATGGCCATTTTAGCATAGTAACAGCGCCAACGTTGCCCCCCCCCTTGTAAAATTTTACTAGATCTTGTAAAAAACATATCCATCTTGTAAATCTAGTAAAATGGGGATCAGATCTAGTAAAATCAAACGTACCGGAGGCGATTGACTGTTCTCTCATTCTTCCCATGACATTTATTCTGTGGTCCTAAAACACGACAAAGTCATCTCTGTTACCGTGCTGTTTATATTAGTGCGCGAAAGAATTGGAATTTCAAAGTAAAGAAAAAGAAAAAAAAACAGAAGTCCAGTCCATGGCCTAGAAGAGTTAGAGGGGAGTATATTGCTGCTTCAGTTTAGTTAGTAAGCGAACCTTAACTAAAGAAAGGTTGGAATTAAAAATACAGACTGTTGTGAGTGGCTAGTGGATGTGCCCTATTTATTTTTTAAATCCTTAAATAACAAAAACTCAGAAAGAGCACTGTGATTCTGTACAAGTTTCAGCATTTTATTTCAGTTAAGGTTATATTCTTAATATGTATTACACACTCAAGGATTGGTAAGAAGGTGTTTGCACGGTCTTATTTTACACTTTCTACTGTTTAATTTGACACTTTTTTAACTCAGAAAAAATTAATCCATGGTCAGTATTTCTCTCTTCTAGAAAGGTGTCAGTCTGTGCCCTGAGTGAACATCCGTTGGAATTAAAAGTAGTAACCTATCAGAAGGCACAGGGCGCACATAATTTATGCATGTTTTTATGGTTTTTGTCACTGAGAATGAAAAAACAGGATTTTCTCACTTTGATGTATTTTCATGGTTTATGGATTCTAATGGGGTCAATGACACCTCTTTCAAGGTCGATTTATTTGTCTTTTCCAAGTGTATTGTTTCCGGGGCGAAGTTTGCGCATGCGCATTAACGGTGGGGAAGAGATATATTGATCTAGGACATGAGGGGGGAAATGGATTTCCGAGAAATTGATTGCGTAATTGACTAGGGGAGCTAAATTTCTGAGAAAATGATTGCGTAATCGAAGGGGAACGAAATTTCTGAGAAATTGATTACATAATCGGTGGGGAGAATGTATTGATCTGATAACGGGAAACAGGATCACGTGTCCCCTTCTAAGCCAATGAGAGAGTCGGTTACATATGGTTTTCCATTACATCACAATTCGCCCTTGAGATTTCGTATATAACGGACATGCGTTGTGATTAAACATTCAGAAAGTTCTGTGACACTAAGGATATAACATTGGATATTATTGATTTGGATACTTTGGATACATCGATTTACAATGTGAGTTCTGTTTAGTAAATTTTCATAGTTTAGTTTCAAATACAATCATTTTACATAGCCCCCCTCCAGTATATTCACATTCAGGTAACCCCACACACAATACAAACTCCACTATATATTGTTTATACTCGCTAGAAAGCTTAAAATATGTTCTTTTTTACCACGTAAACCTAACCTCCCCCTCCACACCCCTCTCAGCTTATGACTTTAATTCTTCCAATAGAAATAAATATGTTTTTGAACTCCCCTTTTGACAGCCAACTTTCTGTCTATCCCTTAGCTATTAAGCCACTCTGGTTTGACTTAAGCATTTCCGCAAAGATTTAAATAGCTGATAATTAGCTGACACCCCACAATTGCACTTCCTGCTTATTAATCCTTATGTTAGCGGCTTAACCAAAAGGTTTCACAGAAAAAAAGGATACTTTTGATCAAATTAACATCATAGCTTCTTCATCGCAAATTTGACTTTGCTTTACTGAAAAGGGAGAGGGACATTCGTCTGTAAAAATAGGGGGGGATTGTTAAGAGGGGGATGGATGTTAGTTACATGTAATATTCATTTTCCATTTTGAGTAATCAGTGTTTATATGGGGGGGGGGGGTTAGGGTTGCAATGCCTCGCTTCTTACACCTTCATTGTAAAGTAAAAACAAAGTGTTTCTTCGCGTGAAAAGTAAGAGGGTCGGGATTTCTAAGAAAAAGAATACATAACTTTATTATGCGTAAATTGAATAGCATTTGATTTCTGAGTCTAGTATATTTCTCGCAAATTTTTACTTTTTGCTTTACTGAAAATGGGGGGGAGGGGGCTTCTTTGTGATAAATGCTTTCTAGACAAAATTATGGTTATGGGGGTGGGGGTACTAATTTTTCTTCTGTAAAAAAAGGGAAAAATTATTTCAATACTAAATTTTTTCTTCTTTTTAAGGACATTTATGAAGAATGTGCACCTCTACCTGAAAAGAGAGCAAGGGTAATTATAAAACCCCTGCGAAGGCGACAGTTGTGCAGTATTGTCGCTGGCCGAGGCCCTCCAGACAAGTGATGCCTGCCCAAGTCCAATCCAATCAGGAACCCATGCAACCTACCAGTGACATCGCCGTCGCCGCATATGCGCAAGCCCGTGACATCGCTGGCTCGACTACACAACTCTGTACCGTCACTGGCCCTGCTGCACAAGCCGCAGCCCAATCTGCGCAAGAACATAACGCCGCCGGTCCGTCCACCCTCCATCATGCGTTGCCTGGGCCTTCAAGAGCTGCCCCACCTACAAAAGGTCAGGAGGTTGCCCTCCAGCATGCTTCGCCAGTGCCTTTAGGCACACAAGTCCGGCCAGAATATAAAAATGTAAAACATTTTGACCTGGTTATAGAAATATCTAGACAAACCCATTTTTCATCACTGTAAAAGTGTGTTTTAAATTTATCTGCTCCTCCCCTCCCTCAGAGATATCTAAATATAATGTAATTTTTTTTACCTGTCAAAGAAACCGCTCTTTTTTTAATCTTTCCTATTTTCTACTGTAGGCACTGTAGGCATAGCCACTGTTCGCTATCTTTTTAAACTCATAATAATATTTTTAGTTAGTTTATATTGTAGTATTAGAGAGTCTTTTTATTTTAAAATTCTATTTTTTGCTAGAATCTTATAGCTTTAAGGGGCCTTCCAACAATCGATTCATTTCATCACAGTAAAAGCGTGTCAGAAATATTAAAAGACATTGTTCCCCCTTTTAAATCAGGTCAATTATTGTATACATTCAGTCTGTTGAATTCTCATAGTGAAGCCAAAAAAGGCACTATATTCCGATCATAATTTCCTCATAGTTTCATAATTTCCTCATATTTGCGTTATAAACTGTATGGCCAGAAAGGGATAGGCTATCAATTACAGACCTCGGTTTTTGTTCCAAAGCAGATATAGAGTATTAATATGAATTATTTTTGATGAGTCGTTTGAACAGAATCAAAACATTTTATGTCATCTTTTAAATTATATTAAGGTGGAACTTTCAGAATATATATATAGAGTAGGGAACTAAATGCTACTGCTAAGTGCGTTTTTAAATAATAATCCAATTTTAAAAATAGGGTGATTTAGACACTTTGAAAATAAGCTATTTTCTTTTATAGGTTTTATTGGTTCCATATTCACCATCTCCCCCTGTTGGTCAGTTGGAGAAGAAGACGCGCCTGTGGAGCTCTGCATTGATATTCACATATCAATGGTAATTCACTTGAAATACCGTTTAATACTAATGATTTTTTAACTGAATATTTTAATGTTGATAACGGCACAGTTGAGCAGGGGGACTTAGCTTTGCTAAGTCCAAACACCTTACAGCTTTTAGAGGATTTTTCCAATGAATTAACAGGGAACCCTCCCCCCACTGATTACATTTCCCCCCTTCAAACCACTGAAGTGGCTTCCCATAGCCCTATTATTGAACAATGTGGGGGAGGGTTGGTGATAATATACAAGAGGGGGAGGAGGAGGAGGGGGTAGTATCCAATTTACTTCATTCCCTGAGTTTAAACTCTAAAATACAATTTTAAATGCGATAGTTGTTTATACTGCAACTTTTGGAGACCCTTTAATTCGCCTTTCGGTGATAATTTTGTGTTTGACCCTGTAAAAATTGATCATGAATACGTAGATAGAATTCCTGCACTGCTAGAAAACCAAATGAAGTTGTGGGGAGGTGGTAGGGATTCAATTAAGGTTTCTATTGTTTTAAAGGTGTTAGATTTAAATGAGGGAAAAAGTGAGGTTTAACATCATTATGTACATACCGAGATGCGAGTGGTCTATTCACATTTAGAGAATTTTGAGGGTGTTTTTCGGAGTGGATAGGCCACATTGTTACGCATCTCGAGAATTATAACGAAAACGGGAGCGGGTCTGTAGTTTTATTTGTTGAAAATTTAAGTGTTAATATTTGTAAATTTAAAAAAGATTTTATTTTAAGAGGGTGTGGGGCGTCTGAGAGGGCAATAGTTTTAAAATATAATCCCGATTTAGAGGGTTGTCAAGGTGTCCAGCGAATCTGTTTTGAAACAGCTCAAAAATGTTTCAAGTATGCTTTCCTCATTTCATCTTTCCGGCCTTTGAAAGATGGCGCTACAAAGACGAATTTAGATCACTGGGCTGTACATAGGAAGGAGGGCTCCGATTTTCCCATTCTAGATTTTTCTTGTTTAGAGGGGAAATACCCAGTAACGCTCAGGTCTATTGATATTTTTGAAAGGGTCAATGCCCATTTAAATATCGGCGTTACTGTGTTTCAGTATGAAATTGAATTTGAAGATGGGGTTCGTTCAAAAAAGAATGTGGTGGTGTTCCCAGTAAGAGGTTCGTCGATTGAATTGGTTAAACACTGGGTATGGTTGTTGTACACACCACCTAGTGACCCCAATTCAATTAGCCATTTTAACCCAATTACAGACATTAGTTGAGTTCTGGGGGAGGGTAAGAATAAGGGGGTACGTTTCTACTGTTCGACATGCCTATCTCGATTTTGGACACAATTAAAGTTGCAAAATCATATGAAGCATTGTAGACGGCATGGCTACCAGTTACTGGAAACGGATTCAGGGGATATGGCTATTTTGCGTTTTAAAAATTTCCAAAACACCCTCCTCCAGAGCAATAAAATCCCGTTGCATTGTGAAGCGAAGTTGGTGAAAATGAACGATCCTCAATTTCCAAACCAAATCAAAGAACATCAAGCTATTCCAGTTTCCTACGGCCACGCGCAGAGACAGTTCTAACACTATCCAGTTGTTAGAAATAGTTGAAACTTTTGATGAGGGCGATTGTATGATCAAGGCACTGACTAAATTAATTGGCACCACTAATGGCGCTATTTCTCGTTTGAGAAATACTCATTACCCTATGGTATTGTCTGCAAAGGATCGTCTAGCGATTAAAAATCAAAACATATGCTGGATTTGTAAGGGGGAGTTTGAAGAGAGGAATAAGGGGAAGGGGACTAGGGGGAACAGAGGGGAAAAGGGGAAAGTCAGAGACCACTATCACTTGTGGCAGTAAATATCCTCAGGGGGTAGTAATTTTAGAGGGGTAGCAAATCAATCGTGTAACTTAAACGTTAGCCAGCTGTTTTTTATTCCAGTTTTTATTCATAATTCAAATTATGATTTAAAGTTTATTTTACCGGCATTGGCACGTATGCGTAGGGAAGGTGGGGGTGTAGAGACTCAATTGGTGGGCAATTCATTTACCTACATCGTCATTGTCAAACCAGCTGGGAAGTTAGCAATTTTCAAGTTGAAAGGACAGGTAGTCAAAAATGAGCATTTGTGCTGGAATAAAGTCAGGTTTTTATAATCATTTAGTTTTTTCCCAAGGCATTGAGTCAATTGATTCAAGTGCAGAAAAGTGACAATTTTGATAGTTTTCCTTTGCTTAAACAGCACTTTCCAGACAGTGAAATGTATGACCTATTGACCTGTAAAGGTGTATATGCATACGACTATTACTGTTCTGGCGCTCGCTTAAGCGAGGTAAAACTACCTTCAATTGAAGCTTTCTATAACTCACTCACCAACAGTGAATGCACAGCCGAGAAATATGAATTTGCAAAGAAGGTGTGGTCTAAGGGAAATTGTAAAAATGGGTGGGATTATTGTAGACTGTACTTGGCCAGTGACGTTTTAACTCTTTTAGACATAGTCTGCAAGAACACAGACCAAATCTATTCAGAGTTTGGACTAGATGTAGGATATTATTTTTCCACACCACATTTGGTGATGGACTTGATTTTAAAATTTAGTTGGGAGGAAATAGGCTTAATAACTGATGTAGATCAACACCTTTTTGTAGAAAGATCAATGAGGGGTGGGTATGTTTGTCATGGGGATCGCGTCTTGACAACCGATCCAAGCGGAAACAAAACAGCACCGGTGCAAAGTCAAATGCAGTGTTCTTGGACATGAACTCATTGTACCCCTCGGCAATGTCTCACTACTCTTTGCCGTGTGGGAACAATAAATGGCTTGAGAATCCTTGTGAGTTCCCCGACATTAATACCGTCGAGGACAATGAGCCACAAGGATGGTTCTTTGAAATTGATGGTCACGTTCCATTGGCGCTTTATGATTCAGTCAGAGATTTTGTTTTTCCCTGTATCAATCGACCAGTGACCAGGGACTCACTGAGACCCTACAATCGATCATTGGTTGAGGATATGAGGATGCACTGGACCCCCTATAAGCAAAAACTGATTGCAGATCTGGACCCTAAAGAGAATATCGTTGTTCCTCATGTGCTTTTGCACTGGATGGTGAACAATGGTTTCAAGATCACCAAAATACATTGGGTCCTGCAATTCAATCGAAAACCATACTTAAGGACGTTTATCGACACCTTTGTTGATAAACGCTCTCGGGCAAACACCAAAGTAGAGAAGGAAATGAACAAACTCATTCTAAATTCAGCTTTTGGCAAAATGTGTGAAAGTGTACGGAACAGATCTCGTTGCAACGTCGTGACTGACCCTCAAGAGTGTGCATGAATTATTGCAGACCACAATTTTACATCATTCACGAGCATAGAGGCTGGCATGGTTCTTCTACACAGGAAAAAGAGAAATGTGATACTGAGCAAGAGTACAGCAGGAGATAGTAAAGTACTTGCAATTTCCAAAAAGCTCTTGTTGCTGTGTTTTTAAAATGTGTGCAAGGTGCACTGTCCCCGGGCGGGGGAGGTTAAAATTTAATCTTAAGATACAGAATCTATGTTGTTAAAAGTAAAAACCGGGGATTTATAGGGGGATTTAGAAAATGGGGAACAAATCAGCTTGCGGATGGATTTAACCAACTGGAATCCATCCCTCTACCCCGAGTTGATGAAACGTCAAGCCCCCAACCAACTACTAATGTTAAAATCAGAGACGGGGAGTGATTTGATATCAAGTGGGGTGTTCCCAGGTCCTAAAGTTTATTGCGTGGAAACTCATAATAGGGATGCAAAGCAGGCGTGTAAAGGGGTGCCTGAACATTTTGTAAAGAGCGATTTCAACATGAGCGTGTACAGAGACTGTGTAGAGAGTAGCCTAGTGCCGAGAGCACTAGGTTACAATTCGCTCTCTACAGTATAAAAATTATACTGTAAGAGTGGAAAAGAATGCAATGTCATGTATATCCGACTAAGTCTTTGTGCTCGAGAAGGGTGTAAGTGCACTACCACATGGCCACTACCGTATTTCAGACCGGGTTGAATGCATAGACTATCGCAATCAACTTGGTCTGGATAAATTAACCTGAATGCTCTAACCCAACCTAACCTTTCATAAATTAACTAACCCAACCTAACCTAAACCTTTCATGAATTAACCTCACCTAAACCTTACCTAACCTGTAGCAGTGACGACGACTATTGTATACAGTTTTTCCCCCGGGGGGTGAGGGGTCCAGCCCGCGCCCGGCCTTCGACCCCGTGGCCCCGGGGGGGATGGGGGGTCCCACCCGCTGCCGGCTTTCGGCCCGCAGCTCCCAGGGGGATGGGGGGAGGTTCCCGCCCGCGGCCGGCTTTCGGCCCGCGGCCCCCGGGTGGATGGGGTTGGTCCCTTTAAATTAATAATATTCAACTTAGCTATTTTTTAATGTTCATGTTCCAAGTGTTTTTTCAAGTGCAATTGTACAAACAGTGTGCTAACAAAAAGTGATGGTGAACAAAAAAGTGTTTTTATGACAGTAAGTGTTGTTGTTGTTGTTCTTGATGAACAAAAGTGTTTTTATAATAAATGTTGTTCTTTAAGTTTGAACAGAAGTGTTTTTTTTTTATCTTAATAATGTTTGAACAAGTGTCATTTTTCTGTTGTTCATGTTTGAACAAGTGTCATTTTTATGTTGTTCATGTTTGAACAGAGGTGTGTTTTTTTTTATCTTAATAATGTTTGAACAAGTGTCATTTTTTATTTTTTTCATGTTGAACAAATAGTGTTTTCATGTTGAATAAATGAACATGAAATATTGTTTTTGTTTTTTCTTGTTAACGTAGATATATCTATGGGAAAATTATTACTACTTATTCATTGGATAAGCATGGTTAACGGTTAGTTGTAGGCCGACAGTTGTCAACAGCAGGAGTAAGTATGAATTAAAAACGCCGTTTAGATCATTTTAATGTAGTTCGTCAATGTCAGAGAAAACGATACTTTTATCTAAAATAGTTCAAAATTATATTAAAATGTTTTTGGAAAAACCGAAGAAAGTTTATTGTTGCTATTGCATTTGGCAGGAGTCCTATGATCAAATAAAAGCTATTGCCACACCCATACCAATACAATTCATACGGGGACTTGATGTTTTCAATATTATTGAACCAAACTCGTGGCTGATTATTGATGATTTGGCTGAATCCATTGAACAGTTCTCACAGGAAATGCTACAGCTGTTCACTGTTTGCTCTCATCATGAACAGATTTCCATAACCCTAGTTCTACAGAATCTGTTTCATCAGAGCAAATGTATGCGAACCCTTGCTTTGAATTACACCATCTATATTATCTACCGAGTTGTTCGTGATTCTAGCTCGCTAATAACTCTCAATAAGCAAACATACCCAGGCGCCCCTAAATTTCTGCTGTCAGCGTACACTCAGGCGACAAATAAGCCCTACGGCTACATTTTGCTAGATCTTAATCAGAACACAACCGAGGATCTGCGTGGAGTCGCCGACATTTTCGACAATGAAATTACCGTATATCTTCCAGTGAACAGTAGAAAAAGCTATTAGTTGCCATTATGACACTGAAGAAACTACACGAACAACGGCATTTATTTTTCGTTTTAGGCATTTCAAAACCTCCACTCAGGAAGGCCATAATCAAACATTGGGATGACAATGATTTCATTAATGTAATATCTGAACTTTGTTTAAATTTAACTGAGGGCAATTTAAACTTGCCAGAAGGTGTTAGACAACAGACAAAGCAACATCGTTCCACTGTACGCGCCTTGGCTTGCAAAAACAAAGGAAAATTTTTAAAGGAAAACGTCTCCTTCAAGCGGGCGGTAGCTTTTTTACACTTTTACTGCCAATAATTGCAGGACTTGTAAACAGTTTTCTCTAGAGAATGGCTAAACCCTATAAATTGATACCATTTGAACATGTCCTCTCGCCCGTCGAACATTTTGAAGACAATCTAAGCAAATTAATTAAAGATGAAAATATTGCTGATGACAAAAACTGCTTTTACTTCAAGATGCATTGCGACGTGTGGACAAACATAGACCTTATCGTGAGAGACCCGCTGTTACCGTCCCAGATCCCTCTAAACAGGAAACATCTCCTCAAAATTCTGTGCAATCAAAGGAGAAGAAATTGAATTCTATAGTGACAACAATTGGAAAACTATTGCCAGTGACCTATCGAGAACAGAGCAAAAGAGTATATTCATATCTCATGTTGGAAACTGGTGGTGATCATCAAGTTCAAGTCGATAGCGCAGGGAAACGAATTATAATTCAGGGGAAAAGTTATAATCTAGTTGATTTAATTTGTGATATTGTGACTAATCGTAAAGGACATTTATCATTTGACAATAATCTATACGCCTTTCTAAATGCATCAAACTTTCCCAAAAGTCTTATTGGCAGTAAGCAAATTCTAAATAAACTAAGAGAATAGAGTCCTCCAATAACGCCAACACCAACACATATTAAAAAGTAAGAAGATTCAATAATTGAAAATGCTAGCAGCAGTAGCAATTATTTTTTGAAACCTGTGACTTCTAGTCAAAAACAACGACGAATTGCATCGTCCTCCAGATTGCAAAAGGGGAATGGATATTGCACTATGTGTTTAAGTTCAGAATGGATGAAGTTCTGAAACTTGTCTATGAAAATATTGGTGAAGCGGGAATTATAAGTTCCCCCAAAAGGGTTTCTAAAGTTGCTTCTGACATAGATGGCGGCAGCACATTAAAAAAAGCAAAAGAGTATCTACAGAATGAACCGAGTTACACACTGCATCGGAATCGGAGGCTTCGTGGCAAACAATATCGACAAACTAAAGCCTTCTTCCCTCTGCATATAATGCGAACGAATCTTTTAACTCTAGACGCGATTCAACGACGTCACAATGCACCCTACAAATATATTCTGGTGGCAATCAGTGTCTTTAGTCACTATGCCTATGCCATCCCATTACGGTCAAAGAGAGGTGTTGAAGTTGCTCAGGCTTTAGAAAGTACTCTTGAACAGGATTGCTATAGAAAAATTCAATCGGATCGCGGTAGTGAATTTGTTAATACCCATGTGCAAAAGGTTGTATTGAAATATAATACAACCCTTTATCATAGTCACAGCCCGATAAAGGCTGCATTGGCTGAACGATTGATAAAAACGATTCGTCTATTAATTTCAAGATATTGTACACTGAAATACACATCTGCTTTTATTCATGATTTAGATCAAACCATGCGGATATATAACCATCGACCCCATCGATCTCTATCCAACTCAAACCCTTGGGAAGTTCATTGCAGTGAAAATACATTTGATACTTTTCTAAAGCAATATTCCAATGGTGAAAAAGAAAAAAATGTTAAGAAGAAATTCAATGTTGGTGATACTGTTCGAATTAATAGAACCACCAATATTTTAGAAAAGGGGAATTATTTATGGAGCACTGAACTTTTTAAAGTGTCAAAAATCCTGGACACTGAACCCACGACATATCAACTGCGAGACACCAAAAATGATGTGATTCTCGGCGGTTTTTATGAATATGAACTGCAAAAAGTTAGAAGCACTAGTGAAATTTATCAAATTGAAAAGATATTAAAGAGTCGTACTCGTAGGGGCCAGAGACAGTTGCTTGTTTGTTGGCTAGGATACAACTCATATTTTCATTCTTGGGTCAGTATTTAAGACATTAACAATGCAAAGGGATTTTTTTATTATTTTCATGTCAAATGTTTTCGATCCTTTCTAAAATGATTCGGGCGGAATACGTGATTTTTGAAAGAAACTCTCCGTAACTTACGGATTTGACGACAGAAGATAAGACTTGGATCTGGTTTACTTTCTTCTCAAAACAACCTATGACATCCTGAGAAAGGATCGTAAATACGAAATAAATATTAGACCCTAGGATTGGCCGCAACCATCCTCAAGTGATCAAGAACACATTCAAAAGATCAATTGGATGCATTATCCATATATTGAATTATCCTATGAAGAATTCACCTGTATGAATGATTTATGTCGTTCTATTAATAAAACAATTTCTGCTCGTAAAAAAGGAGCCTTTCATTTCAACTATTCAATGGAGGAGGGCAAGATCTACATTAGTTCACCTATTGCCAATGAAATAGTTATTCTCAATGATAATCTAAAAGATGTTCTTGGCTTTAAGGTCAATATAATCAACGGCAAAAGGGCTGGAAACACTAATTTCATTTTTGCTTACTACTCGTCTGCATTCTCCACGGACACTTGTATATTTCTCTACGCTTCATTTGTGGAAACATCTCGGGTTGGTAATTCAAATGTTCCCCTTCTACGGGCTCTTGAACGAAAAATCAATCAGAAACATATTCACCACTACAATATTAAGCATCTTCAGTATATTCCCGTAAACACTTCCTATTTGGAACTCCTAAGAACTGAATTAGGTGATCCCCTAGCAATTTCAAAAGGTTTGGCTGTGATTACATGCCATTTTCGTCCCATCGTTCAACAACAAGATGTCTAATAATAGAAAAGTGGAATTCATTTGCCCTGATATTGACTGCTATGTAATACTCTTGGCCCAAGACAACAGGGCAATGGAATGGACTATTGCAAAGGGCGTACTACAATGTCTGGCCATGGTCTTGGCAGTTGGTTTTCTAAGCTGTTTCGCTCTTCACTACCTCTGGCTAGAAAATATCTTGTACCGGCTGCAACAGATTTTGCATCCTCTACACTATACGATTGGGGCTCTGGCAAGGATTTTAAAAAAAGTGCTACGGAAAATCTTAGGTCCAGATTACGAACCCTTGGCGAGAGATTAAAACCAAATGGAAAAGGTTTAAAAAGGTCGAGACACAATGCATCACTCGTCAATTTCTAATCATATCGGAAGCGAAAAACGTCACCCCTGTCAAAGAAAAGAAGGAAAAAGACGACATCGTCTGTAAGCACTTATAGAAGAAGAAGCCCCGGAAATAAACCAGTCGTATCAAAGCAGGGTGCCATCTCTTCAAAAGTCTTACCTAATATATTTAGATATCCAACGTTCTGTTAATGTCTCATCGAATCCATTCACGGCAGAAAATTTTGATGAAGGTGTTAAGCAGGGATACTATGAACAATTTTATCCTCAACAACCCCTCTCCGATAATATCCACTTTCAAATTTATTCCAATGAAGACTACTTTATGGACATGTCTTCGATATTTATAGATTTACGAATGATAGTCCGGAAATCCAATAATACATTGTCAATTCTTGCCGATGGAATATCCTATGAAAATTGTATATTACATAATTTATTTCGTTAAATCAGTGTCTACATAAATGGCACGCTGGTGAGCACAAGCTACAATCTCTCAAATTATACTAGTTACATACAATTCACGTTGATGACACCCAAGTCCTACAAGGAACTGAGAGGCACCTCCAATGGATATGAATATATTACTAATACTGATAGGACAGATTCACCTCAAAATGATATAACTAGTGAATTACATATAGTTGAAAAAGTATATTATGAAATATTTAATATAACCCAATGGCTACCACCCAATGTTAAAGTGGATATAAAATTAACGCTTGCACCATCCAATTTTATATTGAGAAAAGAACTTGCTGCCAATCCTGATGTGACTCTCTCCCTCACCCCGGCAATACTTCATGTACGCGAACAACAAGTTATGAGTTCTGTTGCTTTGGCAGTGGAAAAACTGTGAGCCAGTGGAAATAATATTAAACTACTTGTTCCTCATACAATCACCAAACAACGTCATATTTCCATGGGGTCACGCACCTTCCCCGACTCATCCTTTATCAATGGCGAAATTCCGTCAAAACTCGCTATGTCGTTTGTAAAAAGTGCTAGTGCAGTAAGATCATGGACTGAATGTCGACACAAATTTGAAACGTTTAGACTTTCATCTCTTATCTGCAAAGTAAACGGCATCCCAATCTTCAATCTATCTTTTTATAAATCCTAGAGAACTTTGTATGAGTTGACCATGCAAACCCTAGATCATGATTCACAACTATTTGAAAATGGTATGACCGAAGAAATGTTTGCTAAAACACATGATATCATTGTATTGGTTTTGTCTGGCACGCAGGATTTGAGTATAGTACTTACGGGGAGTGTGCGTTTCGAGTGTACATTTTGCAACCCATTGGCTGAGAGTATTGCACTAATCTCATTAAATCAATATAAAACCTTTTGGTAAGTCACTCCTGAAGGCAGTGTTCTACTAGACTTGGCACCATGAACACCAGTCAAATAATCAATGTATTTAATATGGATTCCTACATGTCTCAGTACAAATCCTATTGTCTGCCCTCGGACTTCCTTGGAAAAATTCAAAGTGACGACAATACCTTAATTATTGTTAATATCAGTCCGTCGACTGGGCTGACGGGTCATTGGGTGTGCATTTTTCAAACAATGAAGATGATTGAATTTTTTGATCCTCTTGGTCTACCCTATACATTCTACACACCCCACATCAGCAACTATATTGAGAACAGTGGGAAAACTATTATTCAAAATCGGAGGAGAGTAAAGGATCTGACGCTAAAAGCTTCGTCTTCCATGCACTACTATATTTTGTGTTCCGATGTCGTGGCTATACTAACAAGCAGTTTCTGAACATTTATGTAGACAATCCACGTCTTAACGACTTTCTAGTGGAAAATTTCCTCTCAGACCTGTATAAAATAAATTTTAGTGCCCTAAGAGTAAAGTGCTTTAAAAATGTTTGTGAATTTGTTTATTAATAAAATATATATATACAACAATGTCTTTAAATATTCACTTTTAGATTTCTTCTTCTTCGGTGTATAGGCAACTTTCTTGAACCACTAATGTTGGTAAATCTTTTGGATTCACTGTATATTGTTCATGATTGACTGCAAAGTCAGGGTCACATTTTCTGCAATACAATATAACTACACCCTTGTCATATCTCTTTGTATAGTCAATGATACTATTTGCATTCATATTATGAAATTCACGAGTTTCAATCTGCCTATTTGAAACAATATCACATACAGTGTTTTCAAATGGTGAATCACATTCGGTAACTGCCAAATAAAATCACTTGGTTTATAGTCATAATAGGCAGTGTCATCACAACGATGACGTAGAAAACAAATTGCCTTGTTACCCCAACAGTTGAATCGTAGACCAGATTCTTCCTCCCAGAATAATTTAAATTCACGACGATACCAATCTCGTAGAAATAAACTAAAATCACGTTTGCGATTATTTCCAATCATACCGGGGTAAGTATTCTCCCACTGATCACATTTGTCATAGTGACAATTAGAGCACAGATGTCTTTTAGGGTGAGAGTCACAAGTCTCTTTCAGACATCAATTATATCATTGAATTTTTACAGCAAAGGCTCTCTGTAAGTTGGATGGACTAAACAATTTGCAACTTTTACCATAATCATCAATAATTGCTCAAGTCTCACATTGAGTCCAACTGCCAAGAGTGTACATGCATAGTGGACATGTATAGAACATTTTTTTTGGTTTCCGATGTCAACATTCTCTCACAGCTAAAACGAAACTGATCGTCCTCGCTCGATAAATTCAGGGCGGTGGAATGGGAAAGGAGTAATTCTGTGACGTCACCTCTTTCAAATGGTTGGGGGAGCGATCTACATAGAATCTATGGCAAATTTTTAAAAAGTATATCCACGATATTATTCTGCTTTGTTCCAATTAATATATCAATAAATTGAGTATAAGCATTTGAGTCACATCGACAACGCTTCATACAATAGTCCAATGGGGGGGGGGGGAATCAGTCCCCATTATAATGTCAAGTGTTCCCCGAGAGAATATCATGCGTTGAAGAGATAACTCGAGAAAATCATCATCCAAAATCAAATGTTTTTCCATAAACACCAAATTCGATCTAATTCTCTCTTTCTCAAATTTATTCATTTTTCAATCCTGTCACTCTAACTGCTGACTCTAAACTGATCATGATTCGTTAGCCTAACATTCTAACAAAAAGAAAGGGGACATTTTCGATTTCGAAACCATTTTAGAGGTGTCATTGACCCCATTAGAATCAATAAAGCATGAAAATACATCAAAGTGAGAAAAATCCTGTTTTTTCATTCTCAGTGACAACAACCATAAAAACATGCATAAATTATGTGCGCCCTGTGCCTTCTGATAGGTTACTACTATTAAAGCACTGACTTGACCTAAGTTTTTCAATATTTTCGATTACAGAAGATCTAAAAGATGTTCAGATTATACCAGTAAATAGAGGAAAGGATAAGCTGACAGCTGCAGACTTGTGAATAGAGTTTTGCAGAACTTAATCAGTCTTAGAGTAACAAGACAGCCATTGCAAAAATTCTGTTTTGGTGGTTGCTTTTGCATTAAGTTCGTGTAGCCTACATGCAGATGGGGAGGGGGGGTCTTCAAGTGCTGTCAGAATAAAATTGGTCATTCCATAAAATGTGTAAACCTTCCAAGACACCAACATTAGACAATCTGCCTGCTGTCCAAGAATGGCCTGCTGCATCCCCAAAATCAACTCTTAAACAGAACAGAAAAACAAAATTTTCTCGCCCAAAACTAGTAAATCGCAAATAGTCAGAGTGGCAACGCTGAACAGCGCAGTCTTGCTATTTTTGAGCAGTGCGCAAGCGCACTTGAAGATTTTAGAAACTGTATCAAACTTTTCAACGTTGTAATCAATCAAGGGCGGATCCAAAGGGTCTGGGGGGACGTGACCTTCATGATTTTTTGATGCCCTCAATTGTTTTTTTTTTCTTTTTTTTATTAGTCTACAATTGTCAATTTTGTCAATTAATGGCACCCTTGACACATTGGACCTTCCCAAGATTTTGCTTTAGATCCACCTTTTGAACCAACCGTCCCATGAATTTCTGATTTTTTTGGTAAATAAACATACTTTGTATAACTTTTCTCTTCAAGTTCTTTATACTTTTCAAAAAGTTTCAGGACTAAGATAGAATTAAAGCTTGTCTTTTTATAGATATGCTATTTTTGACTATAAGTTAGCCATTTCTCTGTTATTGAGGCCAAAAAATAGACATGTATACTTACATATAATTAGATAAAGATGCTTGGTTTTTACTTTTCTCTTCAATTACTTTATAGTTTTCAATAGGTGTCAGGTTTTAGGTAGAATGAAGTCATGGCTTTACATAGATTAATTAAAAAACACTTTTTCCACAAAATAAGTTTTTCAAAGAAAAGTAAAGAACTCTATTAAACAAAAAATGAGTAAAAATGCACTGTGTTAATGCTAATTCCCAATAAGGCATCTCAGCAGTATCCCAAGAACGACTGAGGGTATAATGTTCTAACTTTTGGGCTGCTTCAACTCTTAAAATTTAACCAAATCAAAATAGCGTAAGTGTATCCAAGCTATCAAAGAAAGTAAACAGAATTGTTTGCGAATGGTATCAAGTTTTCCATTTCGGGTCAACTAGAGGAGGTATGAAGCTAAATTAAACACTGCTATTTGTGTCCAGATTTTTAAGAGGGTGTATGTTGTTAAAAATTGCTGAAAATTTTTCTCCAGCATACAAATAGCAGGCCAAACTATAAATTCGTTAGAAAACGAAAAGATTTAAAGCATTATTTTCTTTTACCCTCAAAAGACTATGCAAATATGTAATGAACAGAAATTAAATAGAAACAACTTTTTCAACAGGCCGAGTTTTTCAATGAAAAGCTCAGAGTCCCGTTAAACAAAAAACTAGCAAAAATAAAATCAAATTGTCTGCCTGGTGTAAAACTATTGCGAGACAGCATCAGCAAAGAAAGAAGACCCGAGGCGAACATAAATAACATTAATTAACTGAGTCAGACTCAAAATGAGCAGAAATTAACATAATTTGGGCTCAAAACCCCTATACCTTCCAAGGGCCAGAATATAAACTACACACTACTGAAAAAAATACACATGTTTTTACTTTTATAACTTTAATAAATCAAATAATATTAACATTTTGATTACTAAACATCAGTATATGTATATTAAACTGACAATGCAAATTCATTTGTATTTTTTTTCCAGTAAAGTGCAAATTATGTTCTGGCCTTGGGAAGGCATAAGGGTTTTGAACCCAACTTATGTTAATTTCTGTTCGTTTTGAGTTTGACTCGGTTATCTATTGTAATTTCTGTTCGTTTTGGGTTTCATTTATTTATCGATGCTGATTTGCGGTAGTTTCACGCTTGGTAGATTATTGTATTTTATTTTTACTCATTTTTTGTTTAATGGAGTTCTTTACTTTTCTTTGAAAAACTTATTGTGGAAAAAGTTTTTTTTTTAATTAATTTCTGTTCGTTTTATATTGACATAAGAGAAAAAGAAAAAGAAAGAAAAAGAAAATAAGAGAAAAAGATTCGAAATAAGAGAAAATAATTCTTTTTCTTCAGAGAAAAAGAAAATAATACTTTAAATCTTTTCGTTTTTTTTAAGAATTTATAGTTCGGCCTGCTACTTGTATGCTGGAGAAAAGTTTTCAACATTTTTTAACAACAAACACTCTTTTAAAAACCTGGACACGAATAGTAGTGTTTAATTTAGTTTCATAACTTCTCTAGTTGACCTGAAATGGAAAACTTGATACCATTTCGCAAAAACTTCTGTTTACTTTCTTCGATAGCTTGGATACACTTACGCTATTTTGATTTGGTTAAATTTTGAGAGTAGAAGTAGCTCCGAAATTTCAAAATAATACCCTCAGTCGTATTTGGGATACTGCTGAGATACCTTATTGGTAATTAGCAATAACAAAGTGCATTTTCACTTAATCTTGTGGAAACATTTAATTTTTAAACATAAAGGCAAATGGGAGGGTGGGGTTGGGAATCACTTTCTCCAATCACTTTCGACTATTAAAAAGGGCATCAACCCTTTCTATTTTCAATCGAATGAGCCCTTTTCAAAGTTCCTACGACAAATCCTTCGATACAAAGTGCCCTGGTCTAAACAACAAAAGCAACTAAAAAATAACATATTATACACACATCAATCTTTACTGTTAAAATGTCAAGCCTTCCAATCACTTTCGACTATTAAAAAGGGCACTAGGCCTTTCGATTTTAATCAAATGAGCCCTTTTTGAGTTTCTACGACAACTCTTCCTACAAACACCTTGTATGCCCCCAGGGCATAAATTACAACGCTTACCCAAAGGGCTGTGAGGGTGGTTATCATCCTCTAAGACCTAATTTCCAGAACTTTCCACTACGTTAAACAAAATGGCTATCTTAAAATTTTGATTGAATGTGTCTGGGAAAATGGTGGGGGTGAGAGGGGCGGTAGTCTTTCTCCAATCACTTTCAACTATTAAAAAAGGCACTAGCCCTTTCAATATCCAATCAAATGAGCCCTTTTGAAGTTTCTACGACAGCGCTTTCAATAAAAACCTTATATGCCCCCAGGGGATAACTTACGACCCTCGCCCTGAGGGCTGGGGGCGGGGGGGTTGTCATCCTCAAAGATCTAATTTACAGAACTTTCTACTACGTTGAAAAAAATGGCTATCTGAAAATTTTAATTGGATGTGCTTGGGGGAATGGTGGGCGTGAGAGGGGGGTTAGTTACCCTTCAATCTCTTTCAACTATTAAAAAGGGCACTAGCCCTCTCAATTTCCAATTGAATGAACCCCTTTTGAAGTTTTTACAACTCTATCATTAAAAACCTTATATGCCCCCAGGGCATAACTTACAACCTTTGCCCTGGGGACTTTGGGGGGTTTGTCATCCTTAAATACATAATTTCAAGAACTTTCAACAACGTTGAACAAAATGGCTATCTCTCAACTTTGATTGAATGTGTTCGGGGAAATGGTGGGCGTTAGAGGGGGGTTAATTACTCTCCACTCACTTTCGACTATTAATAAGGGCAATTTCAATTTCCAATCAAATGAGCCCCTTTGAAATTTTGACAACAACTTTCTATATAAACCGTATATGCCCCCAGGGCATAACTTACAACCCTTGTGCTGAGGGCTCTGATGGGGTTATCATCCTAAAAGACCTAATTTCCAGAACTTTCGACTACGTTGAACAAAATGGATATCTCAAAATTTTGATTGGATGTGTTTTGGGAAATGGTGGGTGTGAGAGGGGGTTAGTTTTCAACTGAATGAGCCATTTTTGATGTTTTTACAACATCGCTTTCTATAAAAACTTTACATGCTCCCAGGGCATAACTTACAACCCTTGTCCTGAGGGTTGTGGGGGGATGGGTTGTCATCCTTAAATACCTATTTTCCAAAACTTTCGACTACTTTGAATAAAATGTCTATCTAAAAATTTTGATCGAATGTGTTTGGGGAAATGGTGGGCTTGAGAGGGGGGTTAGTTGCCCTCAAATCACATTCGACTATTAAAAAGGGCACTAGCTCTTTGAATTTCCAATCGAATGAACCCTTTGTCTAGTTTCTACGACAAAGATTTCAATAAAAACCTTATGTGCTCCCAGGGAATAACTTATAACCCTTGCCCTGAAGACTGTGGGGGGAGTGTCCTGCTCCAAGGTATAATTTCCTAAACTTTAAACTGCGTGAAACAAAATGGCTATCTAAAAATTTTGATTAGATATATTTAGGGAAATGGTGGGCGAGGAAGGGGTTTTATTTGCCTTCCAATCACTTTCGACTATTAAAAACGGCACTAGCTATTTCAATTTACAATCGAATGAGCCCTTTTTGAAGTTTTTGCGACGACGCGTTCTATAACAACCTTATATGCCCCTAGGGCATAAATTACAACCCTTGCCCTGAGGGCTGTGGGGGAGTGTCCTCTTCAAAAACATAATTTCTATTCTGGAAATTCATAACAATGAACAAAATGGCTATGTAAAAATTTTGATTGGATGTGTTTGGAGAAAAGGTGGGCGAGAGAGGGGGGCTACTTGCCCTCAAATCACTTTCGACAAAAAAGGACACTAGCCCTTTGAAATTCCAATCGAATGAGCCCTTTTTCAAGTTTCTACGACAAAGATTTAAATGAAAACTTATATGCCCCCAGGGCATAACTTATAACCCTTGCCCTGAAGACTGTGGGGGGAGTGTCCTGCTCAAAGGTATAATTTCCTGAACTTTCACTGCGTGGAACAAAACGGCTATCTTAAAATTTTAATTGGATGTGTTTGAGGGAATGATGGGCGTGGGGGGGGGGCTAGTTGCACTCCAATCCCTTTCGACTATTAAAAAGGGCACTTGCCGCTCCAATTTTCAATCGAATGAGCCCTTTTCGAAGTTTCTATGACAACTTCTTCGATATTAAGTGCCCGGGTATGGAGAAAGAAAGAAAAAAAATAATACATTGTGCCCACATCGTTCTTTACTTAGGCAGCGCTATCGCGCTGCCTATGATATATAAATTTTGACTATAGGTTTGCCCCCTCTCCCTGGTGGATAAAAGAAACAACAAAATGCCAGGGTCCAAGATAAATCCAGTTATTCTCACAATATAGGCTACAGATAAAAACATTTAACACATTTAATCACCGCTGGTTCAGTGGAAAGTTCTAGCCGGAAATTGGGCGGCTTTTGTTCGATTCCCGCTCATTTCACTTTTTACAATTATTTCAAAGATGAAAATAGTGACTATTTAAATGAAATTTTCTTTTAATAAAATTTAGAGAGAAGAGGAGGCTAATGAGCCAAATAAAGCCTTAAAAATAAGAGCAAATGCCATATTAGTACTGCCTGTTTATTCAAAGATTGATAAATGTTAAGGTTAAATGTTAAACCTATGGTCAACAACGAATGGTTAAACCTATGGTCAAAATTTATGTACTTATGAAAAGCCAAGCTTTCAGGCAAACTAAATCATGAAACCCCATTGAAAACTGTGAAGACACTAGAAGAGAAAAATAAGAAAAAGTACGTTTCTTAACGAAACATGTTAATATCAGAGAAATGGCTGAACTCAAGGCTGTACCCAGAATTTTTTTTCGGAGCGGGTTTTACTCAAAGATTTTTTTCGGGGGGGGGGGTATACAAAAAAGCTCAAAACACGCATACAAAATTTGTTTATAAGTATATACCAAGGTACCATTTTGCGCAGGCCCCCGTACCAAACAGTTTTTTCTGTTAGGTAAACAGGTCATTACACTCTTTGCCAGAGAATAACGCAATTTCAAAAGTTCAGCGTAACTTCAAAGTTCAGTGTCCTTTTTTAGTGATTAACCAGAAAACCGATGACTCTTTTTACCCGCCAATTATTTTTATATATATTCAGTTGCCACTTACTGGCAGGGGCGAATCCAGGGAGAGGGTGCGCGCGCCAACCCATATTCTTCTTCTTCTTCTTCTTGCATGAGGGATTCAGTAGCACGAGGATTCAGTTGCATGGGAGTTCAGTTGTACAGGGTTTCGGTTATACAGGGGTTCACTTACATGGAGCGATTCAGTTGAACTAGGGGGGGGGATTTGTGATTTGGAGGAGATGGGATGAGAGTGTACTGTATAATACAGAAGTGATATTTTGGAGCGTATTGTCAATTTAACGAGAATGCTTCACTATAAATAAGGCTATCGTGTTTTACCGAACTTTCTAGGACAGGGGTAACTATTTAGTTTAAATAATTCTAGGAGGAATTGAGTTTTATGGATGATATGGAAAAAATGCTACTTGTTAAATATTCGGGTAAACATACGACTAAGAAATCTATGATTTGGGATGTGTGGGTTGCTATTTTTACAGAAGTGATATTTTGGAGCGTATTGTCAATTTAACGAGAATGCTTCACTATAAATAAGGCTATCGTGTTTTACCGAACTTTCTAGGACAGGGGTAACTATTTAGTTTAAATAATTCTAGGAGGAATTGAGTTTTATGGTTGGTATGGAAAAAATTCGGGTAAACATACGACTAAGAAATCTATGATTTGGGATGTGTGGGTTGCTTTTTTTTTACTTTTCTGAGCTGGATTTCTTAGCCTTTCATAGGTGTGTATGATATTTTCTTGATATAACATAGCAGTGACTACATCAGATGGTTTTGTAGTGCAGTGAGTCGTTACTAGTAGTAGTATTTTCGTGTTTTTTGCAAGCCTTTCATACTATATCTTAAATAAATTCAGATATTTTCTTGATAAAACATATCCGTGACTACATCCGATGGTTTTGTAGTGCAGTGAATTGTTACTAGTAGTAGTATTTTCACGTTTTTTTTTTTTTTGCAAGCCATTCATACTATACCATAATTGCATTCTGATATTTTCTTGATAAAACATAGCCGTGACTAAATCTTATGGTTTTTTTTTGCAGCGATTTGTTAATAGTTGTAGCACTTTCGTTTTGTTTTTTTTTGCAAGAAAATAAAACTAAAACATAAAATCATTAAGAAATTTTATTGATAAAAAATAAACATTACAACATAACAAGGGTTTGTAGTGCAGTGAGTTGTTAATAGTATTAGTATTTTCGTGTTTTTTGCAAGCCATTCATACTATACCTTAAATGCTTGATTAAACATAGCCGTGACTACATCAGATGGTTTTGTGGTGCAGTGAGCTGTTACTAGTAGTAGCACTTTCGTGTTTTTTGCAAGCCATTCATACTATACCTTAAATGCATTCACTTGTCCCAATGTTTACATAAAGTATTGGTTATTGGAGTATACAGAAGTTTTAAGGAGGAATTTTGTCTGATAGT
This sequence comes from Artemia sp. Qi Xiang Cuo, assembly GCF_049724085.1. NCBI lineage: Eukaryota > Metazoa > Arthropoda > Branchiopoda > Anostraca > Artemiidae > Artemia > Artemia sp. Qi Xiang Cuo. Next base: position 31,677,377 of record NC_142795.1, read on the forward strand.
TGGGGGGGGAGGGGTGAGTCGGAGGGTTACTCTATGACCTTTCTAATATTCTCAAAACTCAAAGGTTCAAATGCAAGAACTTATTGATTTTATTTAATTTATATAAAAATATCTAATCTATCGTGATGAAAACCACAAAGTAATGTATATTTTTTTACATATTCTACACTTATATGTTGATTCATATCGATGTATATCTCTCCATACCAAAAACCAGTTCCGCTGCTTACACCAATAGCATCGTTCGTCTTTGACTATATCGTCGGGGTTATGGGGATAATACGATCCTCCTTCGGGTTTCATTACAGAACTCTGAAAGTAAACGTATATTAAATTATTAAGAAGCCTATTTCCTTCATATGAATACCTTTCATTTTAAACTTAAAATATGCTAAATTCTTGATTTTCATTCTAACTTATTTTCTTTAAAAAATTGGGAAAAAAAAACCAACTTCACAATAAAGAGTAACAAGTTAAGGATGAGACAGACATTTGATCGTTCACATAATTAAATAAATAAAAAAATTATATATTTGAAATCAGCATAAAAATATGTTTCTATTGGTGTATCCATGTATATAAAAATTTCATTTTTTATTGTTTTGGTTAATATTGAACAGTGTTACTCCTTAATTACAGTTCCTTTCCACGAACTTTTTTAAAAAATATTAATGTTGTTCCTTACTTTCAGTTAAAAAAAAAAAAAAAAAAACTAGCAAGCCACACATCCCAAATCATAGATTTCAGACAACACACACACCAACGAAAGACTAAGAAATCTAGCTCCGAAAAGTACACTGAATCGAACGGTATGATTTTGATTAAAATTCACTGACTTTTAGGGTGAGTTTCCTCCTTTATTCAAAAAATAATGCAAATCTTCTCAGGCGCATAACTTTTGATTGGTAAAACATCTTCTCAGGCGCATAACTTTTGATTGGTAAAACTAAATTTAATGAGTTGAAATCACTTATATATTTGAAATCAGCATAAAAAATATGATTCTATTGATATATCCATGAATATCAAAATTCCAGTTTTTAGAGTTTCGGTTACTATTGTTATGTTTCTATTGATGTATCCATGGATATCAAAATTCCAGTTTTTAGAGTTTTGGTTACTATTGAACAGTGTCGCTCCTTACTTACCTTCCTATTTGTGGATTCTGAATATGGATATAAACAACATCAGTCACTATTTATAGTTGAATAGGACATGGTTGAACAAATCGTCAAATCGTCAAAAAACCTACTTGATCTAATGAAGTGGAACAGAAACTCACCAAACTGAAAAGATAAATGTAATAATTAACAATTATTAAGTAGATCATGGTTTAATCTAAATAAAATTGCTTTTTACTACTACCGATTGCCAAGCAGTAAGAGGAAATTACAATTCTTACTTTTGGTTCAAAAACTCTTTTTTTTATTCAATTTTTGATTGTTTTCCAAATCATACCCAGGCCTAACTGAGATATTATCTGAAGTATCGGTCCCCTTAAATCCTTGGTTAATTGCTTTTTAAAATATTTAAATCAGTAATTGCACTTTGATTAATACATCCTATGTTTAAATTTGCAATTTCAATTTTGTATAAAATTTGAATATACGTAAAAAATTGGCGATGAATAGTAACTTTGGAATACTTTGGAATAAATTTCAAAATTCTGAGTTTGGAATAACTTTGGATAAAAAATGGAATTCTATTTTATTCTGTTAGAACTATTTTGGATTTGTGTTAACTATTTTTTTATTTTTAAGAATAATTTAATGTTTTGTAAGAAATAATTTGGATTTCTTACAACTTTTTATATTTTTTAAGAATTATTTCTGTTTCGTAAGAACAATTATTCTGTTAGTACTATTTTGGATTTGTCTAAAGTATTTTTGTATTTCGTAAGAATGATTTTTGTTTTTTAAGAACTATTTTTGGAATTTGTTTGACTAGTTTTTGTTGTTTAAGAACTATTTTCAATTTTCTTACAACTTTTTTCTTACTTTTGGTTCAAAAACTCTTTTTTTATTCAATTTTTGATTGTTTTCCAAATCATACCCAGGCCGAACTGAGATATTATTTGAAGTATCGGCCCCTTAAATCCTTGGTTAATTGCTTTTTAAAATATTTAAATCAGTAATTGCACGTTGATTAATACATCCTATGTTTAAATTTGCAATTTCAATTTTGTATAAAATTTGAATATACGTAAAAAATTGGCGATGAATAGTAACTTTGGAAAATTTTGGAATAAATTTCAAAATTCTGAGTTTGGAATAACTTTGGATAAAAAATGAAATTCTATTTTATTCTGTTAGAACTATTTTGGATTTGTGTTAACTATTTTTTTATTTTTAAGAATAATTTATTGTTTTGTAAGAAATAATTTGGATTTCTTACAACTTTTTATATTTTTTAAGAATTATTTCTGTTTCGTAAGAACAATTATTCTGTTAGTACTATTTTGGATTTGTCTAAAGTATTTTTGTATTTCGTAAGAATGATTTTTGTTTTTTAAGAACTATTTTTGGAATTTGTTTGACTAGTTTTTGTTGTTTAAGAACTATTTTCAATTTTCTTACAACTTTTTTTCTTACTTTTGGTTCAAAAACCCTTTTTTATTCAATTTTTGATTGTTTTCCAAATCATACCCAGGCCTACCTGAGACATTATTTGAAGTATCAGCCCCTTAAATCCTTGGTTAATTGCTTTTTAAAATATTTAAATCAGTAATTGCACGTTTATTAATACATCTTATGTTTAAATTTTCAATTTCAATTTTGTATAAAATTTGAATATACGTAAAAAATTGGCGATGAATAGTAACTTTGGAATACTTTGGAATAAATTTCAAAATTCTGAGTTTGGAATAACTTTGGATAAAAAAATGGAATTCTATTTTATTCTGTTAGAACTATTTTGGATTTGTGTTAACTATTTTTTTATTTTTAAGAATAATTTATTGTTTTGTAAGAAATAATTTGGATTTCTTACAACTTTTTATATTTTTTAAGAATTATTTCTGTTTCGTAAGAACAATTATACTGTTAGTACTATTTTGGATTTGTCTAAAGTATTTTTGTATTTCGTAAGAATGATTTTTGTTTTTTAAGAACTATTTTTGGAATTTGTTTGACTAGTTTTTGTTGTTTAAGAACTATTTTCAATTTTCTTACAACTTTTTTCTTACTTTTGGTTCAAAAACTTTTTTGTATTTTGCAAGAATTGTTTCTGCTTTGTAAGAATTATTTTTGGAATAAGTTTGAATTTTTTGTATGCTATAATAACTATTTGGGATGTTGTTAGAAAATTTAGTGTCTTGAAGCAAGTATTTGGTATTTTGCATCAAGTATTTTATATTCTGTTAGAACTATTTTGGATTTGTGTAAAGTATTTTTGTATTTATTACGAATAATTTTTGTTTTGTAAGAACTATTTTGGATTTCTTAAAACTTTTTGTATTTTTATGTTGTTAGAATTTTCATATTTTGAAGCAAGTGTTTTGTATTATGTAGCAAATGTTTTTTAATCTGTGAACTATTTTTTTTTTATTCTGTTAGAACTATTTTGGATTTGTCTAAAGTATTTTTGTATTTTGTAAGAACTATTTCCGGATTTTTCTGAACTTTTTGTATTCTGTAAGAACTGTTTTCGATGTTTTCGAAATTTTTGCTATTTTTGAAAAGCATTTTATATTTTGTAGTAACTATTTTTTATTCTGCTAGAACTATTTTGGATTCGTTTAAAATATTTTTTCTATTTTGTAAGAATAATTTTTGTCTATTTTGTAAGAGTAATTTTTATTTTGTAAGAATTATTTTAGATTTTTTTAGAACTTTTTGTATTTTGTAAGAATTATTTATGTTCAGTAAAAATTATTTTTAGAATATATTTGAACTTTTGTATTCAATTAGAACTATTTGTGATGTTGTTAGAATTTTCATATTTTGAAGCAAGTGTTTTGTATTATGTAGCAAATGTTTTTTAATCTGTGAACTATTTTTTTTTATTCTGTTAGAACTATTTTGGATTTGTCTAAAGTATTTTTGTATTTTGTAAGAACTATTTCCGGATTTTTCTGAACTTTTTGTTTTCTGTAAGAACTGTTTTCGATGTTTTCGAAATTTTTGCTATTTTTGAAAAGCATTTTATATTTTGTAGTAACTATTTTTTATTCTGCTAGAACTATTTTGGATTCGTTTAAAATATTATTTCTATTTTGTAAGAATAATTTTTGTTTTGTAAGAACTATTTTGGATTTTTTTTAGAACTTCTTGTATTTTGTAAGAATTATTTATGTTAAGTAAAAATTATTTTTAGAATATGTTTGAACTTTTGTATTCAATTAGAACTATTTGGGATGTTGTTAGAATTTTCATATTTTGAAGCAAGTGTTTCATAGAGACAACACACACACACACACACACACACACACACACACACACACACACACACACACACACACACACACACACACATACATAAACACACACACAGATACACAGACAAACACACACACAAAAACATAAATAGAAACAAAGAAAGACATACACAAATACAAACACACACACACACACACACACACACACACACACAAGAACACAAACACACAAACACACACAAACAACAAACAACAAAAACACAACAACAACAACAACAACAAAAACAACAAGAAGACAACACACAGACACACACACACAACAACACACACACAGACACACAAAAACACACACACACACACACACACACACACTCACAAACACACACACACACATACACACACACACAGAGACAACATCCACACAGAGACGACACACACAGAGATGACACATACACAGAGACGACACACACACACACAGAGTCCACTCAAACAGAGAGAGGACAAACACACAGAGACGACAGACACAAAGAGACGAATCACTTGCCTTTCCTTGGCACCTTTCCAAACGAGCAGGGATTCCCCACTGATTCCTACACATTGCAAAAAGTGACCAGCATGAAAACTCCACGTTTTCAACCAGACTGGTTTTTTGACACGACACACAACCAGAGTCATAGTGAGAGAGATACCCCAACAAAAAGTTGGGGTTAATCTAGGTTCACTTAGAGTGGCGCGCCACTCTAAGTGAACCTAGATTAACCCCAACTTTTTGGCGGGGATTCCCCACTGGTTCCTACACATTGCAAAAGTGAGCAGTACGAAAACTCCACGTTTTCAACCAGACTGGTTTTTAGGGACCAATCAGGAGAGATATGCAAAGTCGACATAGCTTTATTTCATTTTTTAAGGTTCATTTAGACGAGGTTACGTGCGCGCCCGTAACCTCGTCTGAATGAACCTTAAAAATGAAATAAAGCTATGTCGACTTTGCATATCTCTCCTGATTGGTCCCTAAAAAACCAGTCTGGTTGAAAACGTGGAGTTTTCGTACTGCTCACTTTTTGCAATGTGTAGGAACCAGTGGGGAATCCCCGCCAAAAAGTTGGGGTTAATCTAGGTTCACTTAGAGTGGCGTGCCACTCTAAGTGAACCTAGATTAACCCCAACTTTTTGTTGGGGTATCTCTCTCACTATGACTCTGTTTGTGTGTCGTGTCAAAAACCAGTCTGGTTGAAAACGTGGAGTTTTCATGCTGGTCACTTTTTTGCAATGTGTAGGAATCAGTGGGGAATCCCCGCTCGTTTGGAAAGGTGCCAAGGAAAGGCAAGTGATTCGTCTCTTTGTGTCTGTCGTCTCTGTGTGTTTGTCCTCTCTCTGTTTGAGTGGACTCTGTGTGTGTGTGTCGTCTCTGTGTATGTGTCCTCTCTGTGTGTGTCATCTCTGTGTGGATGTTGTCTCTGTGTGTGTGTGTGTGTGTGTGTGTGTGTGTGTGTGTGTGTGTGTGTGTGTGTGTGTGTGTGTGTGTGTGTGTGTGTGTGTGTGTGTGTGTGTGTGTGTGTGTGTGTGTGTGTGTGTGTGTGTGTGTGTGTGTGTGTGTGTGTGTGTGTGTGTGTGTGTGTGTGTGTGTGTGTGTGTGTGTGTGTGTGTGTGTGTGTGTGTGTGTGTGTGTGTGTGTGTCAAACAAATTCCAAAAATAGTTCTTAAAAAACAAAAATCATTCTTACGAAATACAAAAATACTTTAGACAAATCCAAAATAGTACTAACAGTATAATTGTTCTTACGAAACAGAAATAATTCTTAAAAAATATAAAAAGTTGTAAGAAATCCAAATTATTTCTTACAAAACAATAAATTATTCTTAAAAATAAAAAAATAGTTAACACAAATCCAAAATAGTTCTAACAGAATAAAATAGAATTCCATTTTTTATCCAAAGTTATTCCAAACTCAGAATTTTGAAATTTATTCCAAAGTATTCCAAAGTTACTATTCATCGCCAATTTTTTACGTATATTCAAATTTTATACAAAATTGAAATTGAAAAGTTAAACATAGGATGTATTAATAAACTTTCAATTACTGATTTAAACATTTTAAAAGGCAATTAACCAAGGATTTAAGGGGCCGATACTTCAAATCTTGTCTCAGATAGGCCTGGGTATGATTTGGAAAACAGTCAAAAATTGAATAAAAAAAGAGTTTTTGAACCAAAAGTAAGAAAAAAAGTTGTAAGAAAATTGAAAATAGTTCTTAAACAACAAAAACTAGTCAAACAAATTCCAAAAATAGTTCTTAAAAAACAAAAATCATTCTTACGAAATACAAAAATACTTTAGACAAATCCAAAATAGTACTAACAGAATAATTGTTCTTACGAAACAGAAATAATTCTTAAAAAATATAAAAAGTTGTAAGAAATCCAAATTATTTCTTACAAAACAATAAATTATTCTTAAAAATAAAAAAATAGTTAACACAAATCCAAAATAGTTCTAACAGAATAAAATAGAATTCCATTTTTTATCCAAAGTTATTCCAAACTCAGAATTTTGAAATTTATTCCAAAGTTTTCCAAAGTTACTATTCATCGCCAATTTGTTACGTATATTCAAATTTTATACAAAATTGAAATTGCAAATTTAAACATAGGATGTATTAATCAACGTGCAATTACTGATTTAAATATTTTAAAAAGCAATTAGCCAAGGATTTAAGGGACCGATACTTCAATTAATATCTCAGTTAGGCCTGGGTATGATTTGGAAAACAATCAAAAATTGAATAAAAAAAGAGTTTTTGAACCAAAAGTAAGAAAAAAGTTGTAAGAAAATTGAAAATAGTTCTTAAACAACAAAAACTAGTCAAACAAATTCCAAAAATAGTTCTTAAAAAACAAAAATCATTCTTACGAAATACAAAAATACTTTAGACAAATCCAAAATAGTACTAACAGAATAATTGTTCTTACGAAACAGAAATAATTCTTAAAAAATATAAAAAGTTGTAAGAAATCAAAATTATTTCTTACAAAACAATAAATTATTCTTAAAAATAAAAAAATAGTTAACACAAATCCAAAATAGTTCTAACAGAATAAAATAGAATTCCATTTTGTATCCAAAGTTATTCCAAACTCAGAATTTTGAAAATTATTCCAAAGTATTCCAAAGTTACTATTCATCGCCAATTTTTTACGTATATTCAAATTTTATACAAAATTGAAATTGCAAATTTAAACATAGGATGTATTAATCAACGTGCAATTACTGATTTAAATATTTTAAAAAGCAATTAACCAAGGATTTAAGGGGACCGATACTTCAAATAATATCTCAGTTAGGCCTGGGTATGATTTGGAAAACAATCAAAAATTGAATAAAAAAAAGAGTTTGTGAACCAAAAGTAAGAATTGTAATTTCCTCTTAATGCTTGGCAATCGGTAGTAGTAAAAAGCAATTTTATTTAGATTAAACCATGATCTACTTAATAATTGTTAATTATTACATTTATCTTTTCAGTTTGGTGAGTTTCTGTTCCACTTCATTAGATCAAGTAGGTTTTTGGACGATTTGACGATTTGTTCAACCATGTCCTATTCAACTATAAATAGTGACTGATGTTGTTTATATCCATATTCAGAATCCACAAATAGGAAGGTAAGTAAGGAGCGACACTGTTCAATAGTAACCAAAACTCTAAAAACTGGAATTTTGATATCCATGGATACATCAATAGAAACATAACAATAGTAACCGAAACTCTAAAAACTGGAATTTTGATATTCATGGATATATCAATAGAATCATATTTTTTATGCTGATTTCAAATATATAAGTGATTTCAACTCATTAAATTTAGTTTTACCAATCAAAAGTTATGCGCCTGAGAAGATGTTTTACCAATCAAAAGTTATGCGCCTGAGAAGATTTGCATTATTTTTTGAATAAAGGAGGAAACTCACCCTAAAAGTCAGTGAATTTTAATCAAAATCATACCGTTCGATTCAGTGTACTTTTCGGAGCTAGATTTCTTAGTCTTTCGTTGGTGTGTGTGTTGTCTGAAATCTATGATTTGGGTTGTGTGGCTTGCTAGTTTTTTTTTTTTTTTTTTTTAAATTAAATTAAGGAACAAATTTAATATTTTTTAAAACAGTTCGTGGTAAGGAACTGTAAGTAAGGAGCGACACTGTTAAATAGTAACCGAAACTCAAAAAACTGGAATTTTGATATCCATGGATACATCAATAGAAACATATTTTTATGCTGATTTCAAATATAAAATTTTTTTATTTATTTAATTATGTAAACGATCAAAAGTCTGTCTCATCCTTAACTTGTTACTCTTTATTGTGAAGTTGGTTTTTTTTTCCCAATTTTTTAAAGAAAATAAGTTAGAATGAAAATCAAGAATTTAGCATATTTTAAGTTTAAAATGAAAAGTATTCATATGAAGGAAATAGGCTTCTTAATAATTTAATATACTTTTACTTTCAGAGTTCTGTAATGAAACCCGAAGGAGGATCGTATTATCCCCATAACCCCGACGATATAGTCAAAGACGAACGATGCTATTGGTGTAAGCAGCGGAACTGGTTTTTGGTATGGAGAGATATACATCGATATGAATCAACATATAAGTGTAGAATATGTAAAAAATATACATTACTTTGTGGTTTTCATCACGATAGATTAGATATTTTTATATAAATTAAAGAAAATCAATAAGTTCTTGCAATTGAACCTTTTATTATTTATAATATTAAAAATGTAATAGATTAACCCTCCGACTCACCCCCCCCCCCAACTATCAGACAAAATTCCTCCTTAAAACTTCTGTATACTCCAATAACCAATACTTTATGTATACAATGGGCCAACTGAATTTATTTAATGTTCAGTATGAATTGCTTGCAAAAAACACGACAGTGCTACTACTAGTAACAACTCACAGCATAAAAAAACCCTATTATGTAGTAAAGGCTGTGTTTGATAAAGAAAATATTCGAATTAATTTAATTTATAGTATTAATTGCTTGCAAAAAACACTAAAATACTAATATTATTAACAACTCACTGCACTACAAAACCATCTTATGTAGTCTTGGTTTTGTTTTATAAATAAAATTTCTTAATGAATTTAAGTTTTTTTATTATGGGATTGAAAAAAAAAAAAAACAAGAAAGTGCTACTAATATTAAAAAATCAATGCATAACAAAACCATATGATTTAGTCACGGCTATGTTTGATCAATAAAATATAAGAATGCAATTAAGGTATAGTATTAATGGCTTGCAAAAAAAAAAAAACGTGAAAATACTACTACTAGTAACAATTCACTGCACTACAAAAACATCGGATGTAGTCACGGCTATGTTTTATCAAGAAAATATCTGAATGTATTTAATATATAGTATGAAAGGCTTGCAAAAAACACGAAAATACTACTACTAGTAACGACTCACTGCACTACAAAACCATCTGATGTAGTCACTGCTATGTTATATCAAGAAAATATCATACACACCTATGAAAGGCTAAGAAATCCTGCTGAGAAAAGTAAAAAAATAGCAACCCACACATCCCAAATCATAGATTTCTTAGTCGTATGTTTACCCGAATTTTTTCCATACCATCCATAAAACTCAATTCCTCCTAGAATTATTTAAACTAAATAGTTACCCCTGTCCTAGAAAGTTCGGTAAAACACGATAGCCTTATTTATAGTGAAGCATTCTCGTTAAATTGACAATACGCTCCAAAATATCACTTCTGTAAAAATAGCAACCCACACATCCCAAATCATAGATTTCTTAGTCGTATGTTTACCCGAATATTTAACAAGTAGCATTTTTTCCATACCATCCATAAAACTCAATTCCTCCTAGAATTATTTAAACTAAATAGTTACCCCTGTCCTAGAAAGTTCGGTAAAACACGATAGCCTTATTTATAGTGAAGCATTCTCGTTAAATTGACAATACGCTCCAAAATATCACTTCTTTATTATACAGTAAACTATCATCCCCTCTCCTCCAAATCGCAAATCCCCCCCCCCCTATTTAAACTGATTCGCTCTATGGAAGTGATCCCCTGTATAACCGAAACCCTGTACAACTGAACGCCCATGCAACTGAATCCTCGTGCTACTGAATCCCTCATGCAAGAAGAAGAAGAAGAAGAATATGGGTTGGCGCGCGCACCCTCTCCCTGGATTCGCCCCTGCCAGTAAGTGGCAACTGAATATATATAAAAATAATTGGCGGGTGCAATTACTGATTTAAATATTTTAAAAAGCAATTAACCAAGGATTTAAGGGGACCGATACTTCAAATAATATCTCAGTTAGGCCTGGGTATGATTTGGAAAACAATCAAAAATTGAATAAAAAAAAGAGTTTGTGAACCAAAAGTAAGAATTGTAATTTCCTCTTAATGCTTGGCAATCGGTAGTAGTAAAAAGCAATTTTATTTAGATTAAACCATGATCTACTTAATAATTGTTAATTATTACATTTTATCTTTTCAGTTTGGTGAGTTTCTGTTCCACTTCATTAGATCAAGTAGGTTTTTGGACGATTTGACGATTTGTTCAACCATGTCCTATTCAACTATAAATAGTGACTGATGTTGTTTATATCCATATTCAGAATCCACAAATAGGAAGGTAAGTAAGGAGCGACACTGTTCAATAGTAACCAAAACTCTAAAAACTGGAATTTTGATATCCATGGATACATCAATAGAAACATAACAATAGTAACCGAAACTCTAAAAACTGGAATTTTGATATTCATGGATATATCAATAGAATCATATTTTTTATGCTGATTTCAAATATATAAGTGATTTCAACTCATTAAATTTAGTTTTACCAATCAAAAGTTATGCGCCTGAGAAGATGTTTTACCAATCAAAAGTTATGCGCCTGAGAAGATGTGCATTATTTTTTGAATAAAGGAGGAAACTCACCCTAAAAGTCAGTGAATTTTAATCAAAATCATACCGTTCGATTCAGTGTACTTTTCGGAGCTAGATTTCTTAGTCTTTCGTTGGTGTGTGTGTTGTCTGAAATCTATGATTTGGGATGTGTGGCTTGCTAGTTTTTTTTTTTTTTTTTTAACTGAAATTAATGAACAAAATTAATATTTTTTCAAAAAGTTAGTTGAAAGAAACTTTAAGTAAGGAGTAAAACTGTTCAATAGTAACCAAAACTATAAAAAATGGAATTTTTATATCCATGGATACATCAATAGAAACATATTTTTATGCTGATTTCAAATATATAATTTTTTTATTTATTTAATTATGTGAACGATCAAATGTCTGTCTCATCCTTAACTTGTTACTCTTTATTGTGAAGTTGGTTTTTTTTCCAAATTTTTAAAGAAAATAAGTTAGAATGAAAATCAAGAATTTAGCATATTTTAAGTTTAAAATGAAAGGTATTCATATGAAGGAAATAGGCTTCTTAATAATTCAATATACTTTTACTTTCAGAGTTCTGTAATGAAACCCGAAGGAGGATCGTATTATCCCCATAACCCCGACGATATAGTCAAAGACGAACGATGCTATTGGTGTAAGCAGCGGAACTGGTTTTTGGTATGGAGAGATATACATCGATATGAATCAACATATAAGTGTAGAATATGTAAAAAATATACATTACTTTGTGGTTTTCATCACGATAGATTAGATATTTTTATATAAATTAAAGAAAATCAATAAGTTCTTGCATTTGAACCTTTGAGTATTGAGAATATTAGAAAGGTCATAGAGTAACCCTCCGACTCACCCCTCCCCCCCCCCACTATCAGACAAAATTCCTCCTTAAAACTTCTGTATACTCCAATAACCAATACTTTATGTAAACATTGGGCCAAGTGAATGCATTTAAGGTACAGTATGAATGGCTTGCAAAAAACACGAAAGTGCTACTACTAGTAACAACTCACTGCATAACAAAACAATCTGATGTAGTCACGGCTGTGTTTTATCAATAAAATATCCGAATGCATTTAAGGTATAGTATGAATTGCTTGCAAAAAAACACTAAAATACTACTAGTAGTAACAACTCACTGCACTACAAAACCATCTGATTTAGTAATGTTTATGTTTTATAAATAAAATATCTTAATGAACTTAAGTTTTTTTATGTATTGCTTGCAAAAAAAAAAACAAGAAATTTCTACAACTAGTAAAAAATCAATGCAAAAAAATAACATCTTATTTAGTCAAGGCTATGTTTTATCAATAAAATATCAGAATGCACTTAAGGTATAGTATGAATGGCTTGAAAAAAAAAAAAAAACGTGAAAATACTACTACTAGTAACAATTCACTGCACTACAAAACCATCGGATGTAGTCACGGCTATGTTTTATCAAGAAAATATCTGAATGTATTTAAGATATAGTATGAAAGGCTTTCAAAAAACAAGAAAATACTACTACTAGTAACACCTCACTGCACTACAAAACCATCTTATGTAGTCATTGCTATGTTATATCAAGAAAATATCATACGCACCTATGAAAGGCTAAGAAATCCTGCTCAGAAAAGTAAAAAAAAATAGCGACCCACACATCCCAAATCATAGATTTCTTAGTCGTATGTTTACCCGAATATTTAACAAGTAGCATTTTTTCCATATCATCCATAAAACTCAATTCCTCCTAGAATTATTTAAACTAAATAGTTACCCCTGTCCTAGAAAGTTCGGTAAAACACGATAGCCTTATTTATAGTGAAGCATTCTCGTTAAATTGACAATACGCTCCAAAATATCACTTCTGTAAAAATAGCAACCCACACATCCCAAATCATAGATTTCTTAGTCGTATTTTTACCCGAATATTTAACAAGTAGCATTTTTTCCATACCATCCATAAAACTCAATTCCTCCTAGAATTATTTAAACTAAATAGTTACCCCTGTCCTAGAAAGTTCGGTAAAACACGATAGCCTTATTTATAGTGAAGCATTCTCGTTAAATTGACAATAATCTCCAAAATATCAATTATTTATTATTCATTAAGATATCATCCCCTATCCGCCAACTAGAAAATCCCCCCCCCCCTAGGTCACCGTAAGCGTGACAGGTAAGGGTGCCCAGTGAGAACCGAAACACTAGAGAACGGACAGCCCAAGCTACAGAATCAACGGGATACAGACACCCACAAGCAAGAAAATGAAGAAGAATAATATGGGTTGGCGCGCGCACCCTCTCCCTGGATTCGCCCCTGCCAGTAAGTGGCAACTGAATATATATAAAAATAATTGGCGGGTAAAAAGAGTCATCGGTTTTCTGGTTTAACACTAAAAAAGGACACTGAACTTTGAAGTTACGCTGAACTTTTGAAATTGCGTTATTCTCTGGCAAAGAGTGTAATGACCTGTTTACCTAACAGAAAAACCTGTTTGGTACGGGGGCCCGCGCAAAATGGTACCTTGGTATATACTTTTATATCCATTTTCGTTACGTTTTTACGAGTCAAAAACTATTTCGGGAGGGGGGGGAATACCCTATAAAGGGTACAAAGAACTTGGTACTTACGTGTTATAGCGACCACACTTTGTTCTTGAACTGTAATGAAGCCGGTTTTCTGTGTCGACTTGTAGATAATCAGCTTAGCCTAAGCGAGTTGCAGGTATATTTTAATTAAATATTTATAGAGGTGGTTAGGATTAGGTATTTAATATAATGCGTTCTGGGCTGCCTGCTTTCCATAATTCTCTGTTGTGTTTTCCATATTTTGTCACTATAGTATTATATTTTGAAAGGGGCTGTCTCCCCCTTAACGCCTTGCTCTTTATGCTAAAGTTTTGTATTGTTTTAAAAAATAGATTTATGAGAAAATTTAGCTTAAAGAGCGAGGCGTTGAGGAGGAGACAGCCCGTTTCATATATAGAATAATTTGTGCTCGTTTTAAGTTTTAATGTCGCTCCTTAATTTCGGCTAAAAAAACTTGTTTTTTTTCTTATTTAATTTCTGAACGTTTTTAAATTAATGCAGGTTTTGATTTTAGTTCACCATACATGAATAATTAAAACGAAATTTGCATATTAATTCTACTTTTTTTGGCTAATTGGGTTTTTCGAAATTTTGATCGGACGATTTGGAGAAAAAAGGGGCGGAGGAGGGGGTCTAGTTGCCCTAAAAATTTTGGCTACTTAAAAAGGACACTAGAACTTTTAATTTTATTTACGAACGTTTTATTAGTAATAAATATACGTAAATTACGAATTAACTTACATAACGAACTTCAATATTCGTATTTTTTAAATAATGCTGGGAAACCCGGCACCCCTTCATAGCAATGTCCCTTCCCCTATGAAAATTTACTACACGGAAAAATCCTCCAACGTAACCTCCGACCCTCCCCCCTAATACCAGAAAAAATCCCCCTGAAAACGTCTGCATTTTCCCAATAACCAATACTATGTGTAAACATTGGGCAAAGTTCAAAACTTGCAGCCATTCCCCTGGGGACTGTGGGGGATTAAGTCATCCTCAAAGACATAGTTATTATATTTTTTGACCAAGCTGAACAAAATGAATATTTCAAAATTTTGATCGGGTGTCTTTGGAAAAAAATGAGAGTGGGAGGGGGTCTAGTTGCACCAGTACGTTTAATTTCCGTTTGAAAGAGCCCTGAATGAGCAATGGGAAAAAACAAACATAAAAACAAATAAATACGCATCCGTGATCCTTCTTCTGGCAAAATATACAAAATTTGTTGATAGGAGCTTGAAACAGGGCCATATCCAGGGGGAGGGTTATCCGTTTGAACCCCCACCCCCCCCCCCACGAAACGTTTTTTTTACTCGTAAAAACCTAACAAAAATGGATATAAACAAATTTTGTATGTGTTTTTTTAGTTTTTTTTTAGTATTCCCCCCCCCCCCGAAAAAAAAATTCTGGGTACGGCATTGGCTTGAAACCTCTACAATAGGGTCCTCTGATACGCTGAATCTGATGATGTAATTTTGATTAAGGTTCCATGACTTTTAGGGGTGTTTCCCCCTTTTTTCGAAAATAAGGCAAGTTTTTTCAGGCACGCAACTTTTGATAGGCTAGACTAAACTTGATCAAGCTTATATATTTGAAATCAACATAAAAATCTGATTCTTTTGATGTATGTATTGGTATCAAAGTCCCGTTTTTTAGAGTTTCGATTACTATTGAGCCTGGTCGCTTATTACTTACAGTTCGTTACCACGAACTGTTTGATTACTGATCTTGAAAAAACCTGTGCGCTATCAAACAGTTCGTGGTAACGAACTGTAAGTAAGGAGCGACCCGACTCAATGGTAAGCGAAACTCTAAAAAATCGGAATTTTGGTACCAATAGATACATCAAAAGAATCAGATTTTAATTCTGATTTCAAATATATAAATTTCATCAAGTTTAATCTTACCCATCAAAAGTTACGTGCCTGAGAAAATTTGGCTGATTTTCGAAAAAAGGGTGAAAGACCCCCTAAAAATTATATAACCTTAATGAAATTCACACCATCATATTCAGCGTATCAGAGAACCCTTCTGTAGAGTTTTTAAGCTCTTATCTACAAAAATGTAGAATTTTGCATTTTTTGCCAGAAGAATGATCACGGGAGTAGAATGGCCCCTATTGACACGGACGGGGCTCCTTATATGGGCATAGAATACGGACGGGGCTCCATATATGGGCATAGAGTCATTAGGGAGAACACGTGGCTAATGGGGTCAATGACCTCTTTTTCCAAGGTCGATTTATTTGATGTTCCTATGTGTAATAACTCCGGAACGAAGGTTGCACAAGCGCATTGAATTCTAACGGGGACAATGTTATTGATCTAGGACTCGAGGGGGAAGTGAATTTCCGAGAACTTGATTGCGTAATCGATTGTGAATGTTATGATCCAGAAATAGTATTTGTTGTTGTTGCTCTCGCCAAATGTTATGAGTTTCTCGGAAACAGTTAGATCACGTGTTTCCTTCTCAGCCAATCAGAGGGCTTTGTTTACATAGTAGCGGCGGAGTGAATATAAAGAAAGGATTTTTGATATAGTTTTATTAGTCTGTGAATAGAATTCAAGGAGTGAGAAGAAGAACAGTTTGACTTTACTCATTTGGATATATATTTGTGATGGCGATGAGTGGAATGTTTACCCTATTAGAAGTTGATAGTGGAGTTGATGATAATGGTACAAGAGCACCAAACATTGTGGTGGAAATTACGAAAGGATCACGTCTTTGTCTGGAATGGGATGCAGTATATGCAAGATATGTGATATCCTTGAGCAAATTTAAAATGGAGGATCAATTATGTTTTGCCGCTAAAGTTGATATAGCACATGTCAATAGACTTCAATGTGCTTTAAGTGCATTGGTGAAACATATTGAAGACAATAAACAGTATCGCTAATTGTACATGCTCTGTATTATTGATGTTGTTGTTGTAATTATTCAATAAAATTGTTTCGAAATCGAAAATGTTCTCTTTCTTTTCTGGTTAGGGCTAACGAATCAGGGTCAGTCTAGAGTCAGCAGTCGGAGTGAAAGGACTGAAAAATGAATAAATTTGAGAAAGAGAGAATTAGATCAAATCTAGTGTTTATGGAAAAACATTTGATTTTGGATGATGATTTTCTCGAGTTATCTCTTAAACGCAAGATATTCTCTTGTCAGGGAACACGTGACAATATAATGAGGAGTGATTCTCCCCCATTGGACTATTGCATGAAACTTTTAAAATGTGACTCAAATGCTTATAGTCAATTTATTGATATATTAATTGGAACAAACCAGAATCATATTGTGGATATACTTTTGAAAACATTGCCAATGGATTCAATGTAGATGGCTCCCCCATCATTCGAAAGAGCTAACGTCACAGAGCTACTCCTCTCTCCCCCATTTTCCTCTCATTGAATTTATTGAACGAAGAGGATCAGTTTCGTTTTAGCTGTGAGTGAGTTAAAATCGGAAACCGAAAAATGTTCTATATATGTCCATTGTGCATGTACACTCTTGGCAGTTGGAATCAATGTGAGAATTGTACAAGCTTTTATGACTATAGTGAAAAGTGTAAATTATGTAATCCTTGTTAAATTACATAGAGGCTATGCAGTACAAATTAAAGGATGTAATTCATGTCTTGAGGAGGTGTGTGACTCTCATCCTAGAGGGCCCCTGTGCTCCAATTGTCACAATGATAAATGTGATCAGTGGGAGAATACTTACCCCGCTATGATTGGAAAGAATCCTAAAGGTGATTTTAGTTTATTTCTACGAGATTGGTATCGTCGTGGATTTAAATTATTCTGGGAAGAGGAATCTGGTCTACGATTCAACTGTTTCCAAGAAAGTCCGAGGGCAGACAAAAGGATTTGTATTGGGACATGTAGGGGTCCATATTAAATACATTGATTATTTGACTGGTGTTCATGGCGCCAAGTCTAGTAGAACACTGCCTTCGGGAGTGATTTCCCAATAGGTTTCATATTGATTTAGTGACATTAGTGCAATACTCTCAGCCAATGGGTCGGTAAATGTACACTCTAAACACACACTCCCCGTACGTACTATACTCATATCCTGTGTACCCGACAAATCCAATACAATGATACCATGTGTTTTAGCAAACCTATCTTCGGTTATACCATTTTCAAATAGTTGCGAGTCATTATCTAGGGTTTGCATGGTCAACTCGTACAATGTTCTATAGAATTTATCAAAAGATAGATTTTAGAGTGGGATACCATTTACTTTACACACAAGAGATGAAAGTCCAAACATCTCGAATTTATGTGGGCATTCAGTCCATGATCCTATTGCACTGGCGCTTTTTACAAATGCCAACGCTAGTTTTGACGGAATTTCACCATTGATAAAGGATGAATTAGTGAAGGTGCGTGACCCCATTGTACTATGTCGCTGATTGGTGACTGTATGAGGAACAAGTGGTTTAATATTACTACCAGTGGGTGTCAGGTTTTCCACGGCCAATGCAACAAAACTCATGACGTGCTGTTTGCGTACGTGTAGTATTGTTGAAGTGAGGGAGAGATACGTATCTTAATTGACAGCACGTTCTTTCCTCAAAATAAAATTGGATGGTACAAGTGTTAGTTTTTTATCCACTTTAACATTGGGCGGAAGCCATTGGGGTATATTAAATATTTCATGATATATTTTTCCAACTAGATGTAATTTCCTAGTTGTAACATTTTTAAGTACATCTGAACTATCAGTATTAGTCATATATTCATATCCTATAGAGGTGCCTCTCAATTCCTTGTATAACTTGGATATCATCATCATGAATTGTATATAGCTTGTATAATTTGCGAGATTGTTGCTTGTGCTCACCAGTGTGCCATTGATGTAGACACTTATTTGACGAAATAAATTATGTAGTATACAATTTTCATAGGATATTCCATCGGCCCGAATTGGCATTGTATTATCGAATTTCCGGACTTTCATTTGCAAATCTATAAATGTTGAAGACAAGTCCATAAAGTAGTCTTCATTGGAATAAATTTGAAAGTGGATATTATCGGAGAGGGGTTGTTGTGGATAAAATTGTTCATAGTATCCATGCTTGACACTCACATAAACATTTTCAGCATTCAATAGATTCAATGAGGCGGTGATTGAAGGTTGAGAATCCTTATGTAGCAGGTAGTACATTTTAGGAGAAGAAATCTAGTTTTGATCTAACACTTTTCTTCCTGGGACTTCTGTTTACACCACGTGTCGGCTTGTTCCTTCTTTTCTTTGACAAGAGGGATGATGTTTTTCGTTTCCGACCTTAGTGGAGACTGATGAGTGATGCATTGTTTCTTGACCTTTTTAAGCCTTTACCATTTTGTTTTAATCTCTCGCCAAGGGTTTGCGCACTGGACCTAAGATTTTCCGAAGCACTTTTTTTAAAATCCTTGCCAGAGCCCCAGTAGTATAGTGTCGAGGATGCAAAATCTGTCGCAGCCGGTACAAGATATTTTCTAGCCAGTGGTAGTGAAGAGCAAAACAGCTTAGCAAACCAACTGCCAAGACCGTAGCCAGACATTGACGAGCGACCTTTGTAGCAGTCCATTCCATTGCCCTGTTGTCTTGGACCAAGAGTATTAACATAGCAGTCAATATCAGGACAAGTGAATACCACTTTTTTATTAGACATCTTGCTGTTGAATGATGGGTCGAAAATGGCATGCAATCACAGCCAAACCTTTTGAAATTGCTATGGGATCACCCAATTCGGTTCTTAGTGTTAACTGACAGAGTTCCAAATAGGAAGTGTTTACGGGAATAAACTGAAGATGCTTTATATTGTAGAGGTGAATATGTTCATGATTGGTTTTTCGTTCAAAAACTCGTAGAAGGAGGACATTTGAATTACCAACTCGAGATGTTTCCACAAATACAGCGTAGAGAAATATACAGGTGTCTGTGGAGAAGGCTGGTGGGTAGTAAGCAAAAATGAAATTAGTGTTTACGTCCATTCTACCATTGAGTATATTGAGCTTAAAGCTAAGAGCATCCTTTAGATTATCATTGAGAATAACCTTTTCACTGGCAATAGGTGAACTAATGTAGATCTTTCCCTCTTCCTTTGAATAGTTGAAATGAAAAGCCTCCTTTTTACGAGCAGAAATTCTTTTATTAATAGAACGACATAAATCATTCATACAGGTGAGTTCCTCGTAGGGTAATTCAATATATGGATAATCCATCCCATTGATTTTTTTAATTTGTTCTTGATCACCTGTCGGTGGTGGTGGCCAATCGTAGGGTCTGATTTTTATTTCATATCTACGATCATATCTCAGGATGTCGTAGGTATTTTGAGAATACAGTCAAAAAGAGCCACTTCATACTTTCCGTCGTTTGATTTCATGGTGGGGGAGAATTTCATCCATACATCACTTGTTTTATTCAAGTCATTGTATAGAGGATCAGAAACATTGGACATGAAAGTCACATAGAAATCATTGGGCATTGTCAATATCTTCAGAACTGAACCAAGAATCAAAATCTGAGTTGTATCCTAGCCAGCGAACAAGCACCTTTTTCTTGCCATTGCGTGTACGACTCTTTAATATCTTTTCAATTTGATAAATTTCACTAGTGTTTCTAACTTTTTGCAGTTCATATTCATAAAAACCGCCGAGAATCTCACCATCCTTGCTGTCTCTCAGTCGATATGTCGTGGGCTCGGTGTCCAGGATTTTGGACACGTTAAAAAGTTCAGTGCTCCATAAATAATTCCCCTTTTCAAAAATATTGGTGGTTCTATTAATTCGAACAGTATCACCAACATTGAATTTCTTCTTCTTTTTCTCTTTTTCACCCTTGGAGTATTGCTTTAGAAAAGCATCAAATGTATTTTCATTGTAGTGAACATCCGTTGGTGTAGAGTTGGACAGAGATCAATGGGGTCGATGGTTGTATATATGCATGATTTTATCTAAATCATGAATAAAAGCCGGCGTATTTTTCAATGTGCAATATCTTGAAATTAATAGACAAATCGTTAGTATGAATCTTTCAGCTAATGCAACCTTTATTGGGCTGTGATTATGATAATGTGTATTATTATATTTCAAAAGAACCCTTTGCACATGTGGATTAGCAAATTCACTACCACGATCCGATCGAATTTTTCCATACGAATCCGGGTCAAGAATACTTTCAATGTACCGAGCAACTTCAAAACCTCTCTTTGATCACAGTGGAATGGCATATGCATAGCCACTAAAGATAGTGCGTGCCACTAGAATAGATGGGTCGGGCGCATTGTGACGCCGTTGAAGTGTTTCTAGAGAATACAGATCCATGTCCAGTATATGCAGAGGGAAAAGGCCTTTAGTTTGTCGATATTGGTAACTGCAAAGTCTTTGATTTTGAAGCAGTGTGTAACTCGGTTCATTTTTTAGATACTCTTTTACTTTTTTCAATGTGGTGGTGCCGGAGACAGCTTTGGAAAGCATTTTGGGGGAACTTAAACTTCCCGCTTCGCCAATATTTTTATAGAAACCATTCGGAACTTCATCCATTTTGAGCGTAGATACGTAGTGTAATGTCAACTCCCCTTTTGTACACTGGAGGGCGAATCAATTCGTTTTTGCTTTGGACTAGCAGCCACAGGTGTTGTAAAATCAGTGACGCTGCTTGTATCTTCAAATATTGAATCTTCTTCTTTTTTAAATGGTGTTGGAGGAGGACTATATTCTCTTAGTTTCTTTAGAATTTTCTTATTGCCAACAAGACTTTTGGGAAAGTTTGATACACACAGAGAGGTGTATAGATTATCGTGAAAGAATATGAGTCCCTTACGATTCGTCACCATATCACAAATTAAATCAACTACATTGTAACTTTTTCTCTGAATTATAATTATTTTCCCTGTGCTCTCGACTTGAACTTGATCACCAGTTTCCAACATGAGATAAGATAATACTCTTTTACTCTGTTCTCGATAGGTGAATGGCAATAGGTTTCCAATTTTCAATACAATCGAATTCAAGTCCTTCTCCTTTGACTGTGCAGAATCTTGAGGAGATGTTTCCTGTTTAGAGGGATCAGTGATGGGGACAAGTCTCTCACAAGAAGGTTTATGTTTGTCCATACACCCCAATGCATCTTAAAGGAAAATTAGTTTTTGTTATCGCCAATATTCTCGTCACTAACGAATTTGCTTAGATTGTCTTCAGACTGTTTGATGGGCGAGAGGACAAGTTCAAATGGTGCCAATTTATATGGTTTAGCCATTTTCTAGAGAAAACTGTTTACAAGTCCTGCAATTATTGGCAGTAAAAGTGTGAAGAAGCTACCGCCCGCCTGAAGGAGCCGTTTTCTTTTAAATTTTTTACCTTTTTTTTACAAGCCAAGGCGCGGAAACTGGAAAGATGTTTCGTTTTATTTTTTCTAAAAACTTATTACAGTTTTAAAATTCCCTCAGTTAAATTTAAACAAATTTAAGATATTATATTAATGAAATCATTGTCAACCCCATGTTTGAGTATAGCCTTCCTAAGCAATGGTTTTGAATTACTTAAAACGGAAAACAGATGTCGTTGCTCGTGTAGTTTCTTCAGTGTCATAATGTCGATTAATAGCCTTTTCTACTGTTCACCGGAAGATATGCTGTAATTTCATTGTTGAAAATGTCGGTGACTACACGAAGATCCTCGGGCGTGCTCTGATTAAGATCCAGCAAAATGAAACCGTAGGGCTTGCTAGTCGCCTGAGTGTACGCTGACAACAGAAATTTAGGGGCGCCGGGGTATATCTGCTTATTGAGAGTTATGAGTGAGCTAGAATCACGAACAACTCGATAGATAATATAGACGGTGCAATTCAAAGCAAGGGTTCGCATACATTTGCTCTGATGAAACAGATTGTGTAGAACCAGAGTAACGGAAATGTGTTCATGATGGGAGCGAACAGTGAACAGTTG
Source organism: Artemia sp. Qi Xiang Cuo (assembly GCF_049724085.1). Classification (NCBI taxonomy): domain Eukaryota; kingdom Metazoa; phylum Arthropoda; class Branchiopoda; order Anostraca; family Artemiidae; genus Artemia; species Artemia sp. Qi Xiang Cuo. The sequence continues at coordinate 31,700,204 of NC_142795.1, forward strand.
TAGCATTTCCTGTGAGAACTGTTCAATGAATTCAGCCAAATCGTCAATAATCAACCACGAGTTCGATTCAATACTATTGAAAACATCAAGTCCCCGTATGAATTGTATTGGTATGGTTGTGGCAATAGCTTTTATTTTATCATAGGACTCTTGCCAAATACTATAGCAATAGTAGATTTTTTTCGACTTCTCCAAAAACCTTTTATCACAATTTTGAATTATTTCAGTTAAAAGCGTTGTTTTCCCCGGCATTGAGGGCCCACAAAAAAATGATATGAATAGCGTTTTAAATTGATAAATGCTGTTAACAACAGTTAGGCTATAACTAACTGTAAATCATATGTGCTCAATGAATAAGTAGTAATTTCCCCATAGATCTATCTATTCAAGAACAACAAAAAAACAATATTTCATGGCAGCATTTATTTCGGCACTGTATGAAAACAAATATTTGGCGTCAACATGAACAGCACAATGATAAAAATAACACTTGTTTAACAAGAACAATTGACATAATTTCATGGTCAACATGAAAACTCTATTTGTTCAGCATTAACAATGATAAGACTTTATGTACAATATAAAACACTTTTTGTCCATCAGCAGCACTTTTTGTCTTTTTGTTTTTTTCTGTACAGCACTTTTCTGTACAACACTTTTGTCCATCTACAGCACTTTTTGTACAACACTTTTCTGTACAATAACACTTTCAATACAACACTTTTTGTACAAGAAAAAATACACTTGGAACATGAACTAGCACAGTTGAACATTACAGTGAATTGAAAAATGGGAATCCTCCCCCCGGGGACCACGGGGCCGAAGGCTGGCTGGTTCTGGGCGGGACCCCCCCCCCCCGGAACGGCCATGGGACGGGACCCCCCCCCGGCGCCGCGGTGGAAAAACAATAGGCGTCGTCACTGCAGGTTAGTGGATGGGTTAGTGGTTAGGTTAAGGTAGTGAGATTGGGATTAGTTAATTTATGAACAGGTTGGTGGTGGTTAGTTGGTTAGTTCAGGTTAGGTTAATTTATCCAGACCAAGTTGATTGCGATAGTCTATGCATTCAACTCGGTCTGAAATACGGTAGTGGCCGTGGGGTAGGACACTCACACCATTCTCGAGCACATAGACTTTGTCGGATATAAACGACATTGCATTCCTTTCCACTCTCACAGTATAATTTCTATACTGTAGAGAGCGAATTGCAAGCACTTGTGCTCTCGGCACTAGGCTACTTTCTACACAGTCTCTGTACACACTAATGTTAAAATTGCTCTTTACAAAATGTGTGGGCACCCTTTTACACGCTTTCTGTTCATCCCCACTCTGTGTGCCTACGCAGTAGACTTTGGGACCCAGGAACACCCCCCGGGATATCAAATCACTGCCCGTCTCCGATTTTAACATTAATAGTTGGTTGGGGGTTTGAATTTTCACCAACTTAGGGTAGAGTGATGAATTCCAGTTGGTGAAATACATCCGCGAGCTGATGTGCACCCCATTTTAAAAATCACCCAATAAATCCAATTCAGCCCCATTTACCTTTAACAGCAGAGAATCTGTATCACCATAGTAAACTTGAACCTCCCCCTCCCGTGGCCATTGCACCTTGCACACATTGTAAAAGAAAGACACCATGAGCTTCTTTGAAATTTCCAGTACTGAACTGCCGCCTGTAATATTCTTGTTCAGTACCACATTTCGCTTTCGTCTGTGTAGAAGAACCATACCAGTCTCTATGTTTTTGAACGAGGTGTAATTGGGATTGGCAATAATTCGTAGACAATCGAGTGTGCGAGTGACAATATCGCAGTAAAATCCATTACGTAAGCTCTCACACATTTTTCCAAACACTGAATTTACACTGATCTTGTGCATTTCCTTCTCCAACTTTTAGTTTGCCCTAGAGTGTTTATCGACAAAGGTGTCGATAAACGTTTTCAAATAGGGTCGCTGATTTAACTGCAGGACCCTGTGTATTTTGGTGATATTGAAACCAATGCTCACCAACCAGTGCAAAAGCACAAGGTGAACAACCATATTATACATAGGGTCCAAATCAGCAATCAGTTTCTGTTTGGAGGGAGTCCAGTGCATCCCCATATCCTCAACCAATGAACGATTGTAGGGGCTCAGCGAGCCCCTGCTCACGGGCCGATTGATACAGGGAAAGACAAAATCTTTGACTGAGTCGTGAAGCGCCAGCGGAATGTGACCGTCAACTTCAAAGAACCATCCTTGTGGCCCATTGTCCTCGACGACCGTAATGTCGGAGAACTCACAAGGATTCTCAAGCCATTGATAGTTCCCACACGGCAAAGAGTAGTGGGACATTGCCGAGGGGTACAATGACTTCATGTCCAAGAACACTGCATTTGACTTTGCACCGGTGCTTTGTCCGCTCGGATCGGTCGACAAGACGCGGTCCCCATGAAAAACATACCCACCCCTCATTGAACGCTCTACAAAAAGGTGCTGATCTACATCTGTGATTAGGCCTATTTCCTCCCTGCTAATTTTTAAAATTAAATCCCTCACTAAATGGGGTGTTGAAAAATAATAGCCTATATCTAACCCGAACTCTGAATAGATCTGGTATGTGTTCTTACAGACTATATCCAACAAAGTTAGAACGTCACTGGCCAAGTACAGTCTACAATAATCCCACCCATTTTTACAATCCCCCGTGGACCACACCTGCTTGGCACTCTCATACTCCTCGGCTGTGCATTCGCTGTTGGTCAGTGAATTGTAAAAAGCTTCAATTGGAGGTAGTTTCTCCTCACTTAAGCGTGCGCCAGAACAGTAATAGTCGTATGCGTATATACCTTTGCATGTCAACAGGTCATAAATTTCAATGTCTGGAAAGTGCTGTTTAAGCAAGGGAAAGCTATCAAAATTGTCGCTTTTTTGCACTTGAATCAATTGACTCAATGCCTTGGGAAAAAAACTAAAGGAATCTAAAAAACCTAATTTTATTCCAGCGCATATGTCCATTATACACTGCCTGCCATTTCAGCTCGAGAAGCAACAACTTCTCAGCTGATTTGGGAATAATGTTATAGGTAAATGAGCTATTTACCCATGGACAATCTACTCCCCCTCCCTCCCTATGCATATGAGCCAGTGCCGGTAAAATAAATTTTTAATCATAATTGGAATTATGAATAAAAACAGGGATAAAAAACTGCTGGCTAACATTTAAATTACACGATTGATGCGCAACCCCTCTAAAATTACTACCCCCCGAGGATATTTCCTGCCACAAATGATTATGATCTCTGACTTTCCCCCGCCCCTCTCTTTTCCCTATAGACCCCTTATCCTCTTCCTCTACAAACTCCCCCTTACAAACCCAACATATTTTTTGATCTTTAATCGCGATACGATCCTCTGCAGACTACACCATTTGATAATGGGTATTTCTCAAACGAGAAATAGCACCATTAGCCATGCCAATCAGTTTAACCAGTGCCTTGACCATGTACTCATTCTCATCCAATGTTTCAACTATTTCTAACAACTGCATGGTGTTAGATTTGTCACTTTGCGCGTGCGTGTATGAAACTGCAATAGCCTGATGTTCTTTGACTCGGTTTGGAAATTGGGGGTCGTTCACCTCCACCAGCTTAGCTTCACAGTCTAAAGATATTTTGTCGCACTGAAGAAGGGTGTTCTGGAAATTTTTGAATCGTAGAATTGCCCTATCCCCTGAAACCGTTTCCACTGTCTGATAGCCATGCCGTCTACAATGCTTCATATGATTTTGCAACTTTAATTCAGTCCAAAATCTAGAGAGGCATGTTGGACAGTAGAAACGGGCACTCTGTTTCTTACCCTCCCCCAGAACTCTACTAATGTCTGTGATAGGGTTAAAATGACCGATTATGTTCGGTTGACTAGGTGGCATGTATAACAACCAAACCCAGTGTTTAACCAAATCAACTGACAGACTCCAGCCGGGGAAGACCACCCCCTTATTTTTACAGTGAATTCCATCTTCAAATTCAGTTTCATACTGAACCAAAGTAACGCTGATATTTAAATGAACATTAGCCATTTCAAAAATATAAATAGATCTAAGCGTTACTGGTTATTTCCCATCTAAGCAAGAAAAATCTACAATGGGGAAATCGAACCCTTCCTTCCTATGTACAGCCCAAATGTCTAAATTCGTCATTCTAGCGTCCCGAGCTAGAGGCTGGATTGCTGATATGATGAAAGCATATTTGAAACACATTTGATCTTTTTCAAAACAAATCCGCTGGACACCTTGACAACCTTCTAGATCTGGATTATAATTTAAAACTGTACCCGTGTTCCAATGCCCCCCTCTTAAAATAAAATCTTTCTTAAATTTACAAATATTAACACTTAAATTTTCAACAAAAAGAACTAGAGATCCGCTCCCGTTATCATTAAAGTTCTGAAGATGTGTTATAATTTGATAGACCCAATCGATGAAGGTACCCTAAAAATTTTCCAAATTTAAATAAACCAAACGCAGCTCGGACTGTACATAATGATAATAAACCTCACTTTTTCCCTCATTTAAATAAAACACTTTTAAAACAATGGAAACCTTAATTGACTCCCTCCCCCACAATTGAATTTGATTCTCCAGAAGTGCACGACTTTTGTCTACCTATTCATGCACAATTTCTACAGGGTCAAAAAAAAATTTTCCCGCCAGAACTGAATTAAAGTGGTCACCAAACGTCGCATTGAAAACATCTATATTATTTAAAATTATATTCGACAATTGAAAATCGGAGAGCGTTGTACCCCCCTCCCCCTAGGTGCTATTAACCCCACCCCCCACTGGTTAAAAAAAAAATGTGGAAAGCTCCACTTAAGTTGTTCGAAGTGGAGTTGTGAGGGGATAGGAAGTTGGAGGAGGGGGGTTACTAGGTAATTAGTTTGTAAAATAGTCAAAAAATTTCAACGTATTTTTGCTCAATTCCCCCAGTTCAACTGTGCTACTATCTAAATTAAAAAGAAAATCATCTAAAAACTCGTCAATATTAAAAGGTACTTCAATGCTATCGTCCCATGTTAAATTGTTGGGGACACCACGTGTGCATCCTCTCCTTCTCCTACTGACGAGCAGGGGAGAGATGGTGAGTATGGAACCAGGACAACCTACAAATGAAAAAATAGCTTATTTTTAAAGTGTTCAAATCATCCCTACAGTTCAAATTTGGATTATTATTTAAAGTCAGCGCTTAGTAGTAGTAGCAGTATGCACATAGTAGGATTTGGTTAATTCACTGTTCCCCCCACAACTATCGATATTCTGAAAGCAGTCAATTTCCAACTTAATGAGATATTTACAAACTAAAACGTCGCTTTTACATGGAAGGCTGTAATTTGATTTTGTTAAAAAAATAGCTTATTTTCAAAGTGTTCAAATCAGCCATGCTGTTTTTTTGTTTTTTTTTTATGATTATAGACCATTGCGGTGATTACCACGACGTTTTACACAGCGCTTCTCGGGCCCAGTGGCGCTGCCCGGTCCCCACCGTGGCTCCCAGCCGTTTACATAATGTCCGCCAAAAGTTGAAATATTCGCTTAGACGGCATAAGTCCAAGTTTCTCTCTAATTCCGTTCTACAGGTTCGGTGAACTCTTCATTAGCTCACAATTATTGTAAGCCACCGCGCGAGTGTTCCGATTTCCAAGACCGAACTTCAGACGAGAAAACAGTACAATTAAATGCTGTAAACCGTTAACTCAGTATATTGTCAACAATGTTTCCCCATCACTAAAATATTGGCAAGGGTTTGTAAGATTGAAAGCTATTTTAAAAATATCCTTGCACAAATTACGGGATCCATATGTGACAGATAGATAAATGGGAATAATCCCTCAGTTCCTTCTCTTAAAACTTTGTGATATTCAATTGTGAAAAATAGGAGATTTTGAGTTTCAAATGGTGAGCATTAATTGACTTGAAATTACCCATGAAAAATATTCGCTTATGAGATAGCGGCAAAGAGATAGGGGGAATGCATAGAAAATAGAAAAGATTAGAAAAGAGTGGTTTCTTTGCAAAAAAAATTACATTAAGATATCTCCGAGGGAGGGGGGAGCAGAGAAAACAATGGTTGAGGGGGTGAGGGGTTAATATCCCGCTGAGATAAGTGTATATTGGGAATTGAAAAAGAAAAAAACATTGGAAGAAATAGAAAGGTAGGAAAAAATGCTTACATTTGCATAATTCGTCTGGGCTTGAGCACCGGAAGGACCAGGTAGTGTGTGTTGGACGGTGGACGGGGCGGCGTCGCAATGTTCTTGTGCAGATTGGACTGCGATGTTATGGGATTGCATAGATTCGGCATTGTAGTTAGCCGCCAATTCTCTTTTCGGTTTTTGACCGGACTGTATGGGGGCTGGCACTGATGGGGCTGCCTCACCCTCTCTGGCTTTCTTGGAAGGAGGGGGCACGCATTCTTCATAATTTGCCTTAAAAAGAAGAGAAAAAATTAGTATCAAAATAATTTATCCCTTTTTTACAGAAGGAAAGTTAGTACCCTCATCCATGTAATTTATCTCTTCAGTAGAGCACAACGTAAAAAAATTTCTAGAGAAATTTATTAGGCTTATAAATTAAACGTTTTTATTAGACAATCAGTAGTCTATATCCATAGGATAGGAATCATTGTTTATATTTTTAACATTTAGAAAAATATTAAATGTTCCGGTCTATAGGCTTTAAATTAGATCGTTAACCCATCGACCTGTAGGCCTATATTTTGCAAACATAGGTTAAAATGCTATTCAATTTACGCATAATATAAGCTTCATGCAACTCCTAAAGACTTTTCTTTCTAGCCTTGCATATCAAAGTTAAAAAGCATAGTTTTCACGCACCCCTCCTGGGAATATAAAAGAAACTTTATCGAAAGAAAGCCTGAAAAAAATTAAAAACATGCCTATAGACGCAACGCATATATTTACACATTAGTTTTCTTGTCAAAGGGTATACATATCTACACAACGAATCACCCCTCTTACTTCTCATGCTAAGAAACAGTTTGTTTTCATTTTACAGTAATGGCAATAGAATTGAGGCATGTCAACCCCCCCACCCCACCCTTTCAGTAATGTCCTAAAAAATATTGTTAGACCTTAATTTGAAAATAACTCGATTCACTTCTTCAAATAGAGATTGCATAGGCCTGCGATTAATAAATTGAAATTGTCTGAAAAACCGTTTTAATTTGTCGGAAAAACAAACCATTTCGATATGAGAAACCCTTTACAGGAAGTGCTTTAAACAGGGTGACAGCTAATTTTAACCTCGCGTAGAGCATTATGTCAAAACCGGAGTGGCATTTTCATTAAAAATTGAAAGAAGTCAATGGTCGCTTTTAGCTAGGAAATATAAGGAAGGAATTTAACGAAATGGTATTTCTTTTTGCGAGAGTTTTGTTGTAAAACAGTGGGTGGGGGGGGGGGTTAGGTTTTGAGGTTAAAAAAAAATATATTATGTATTTAATTTTGACGGAGAAACAGTTCATTGGGACTTGGGATGCCGCGTTCGTAAACACATAGGAAAAGGGGTGTAAGCTAATTTTAACCTCGCGTAGTACATTATGTCAAATCCAGAGCGGCATTTTCATTAAAAATTCACAGAAGTCAATGGTCGCTTTTAGCTAGGATATAGAAGGAAGGAATTTAACGAAATGGTATTTCTTTTTGCGAGAATTTGGGATTGTAAAACAATGGTGGGAGGGGGTTATGGTAAAAAGAATATATTTTATGTTTTCCATTGATTATAATGATGTTTGTAAGGTTTGGGGGGGGGGGGGTTTGGGTAAAGGAATATATTTACGTTTTAGCTGAATATACTGGAGGATGTCCAAGGAAAATTCGTTTGAAAATAAAAATGCACTTACATTGCTAATTGCGGCTGTCAATGCTTCTAAAGAGTTAAATCTATCCATTGTTGTATCAACTATGTCAAAATACTTTCTGATAATTTAATCACATTGCATGCCCTTTATATACGAAATCTCACGGGCTATTTTTTTTTTAATGGGTAAAACCATTTTTAACAAGCCCTCTTTTTGGTTGTTATGGGGTATGTAACCGACTCTCTGATTGGCTGAGAAGGAAACACGTGATCTAACTGTTTCCGGGAAAGTCATAACATTTGGTGAGAGCAACAACAACAAATACTATTTCTGGATCATAACATTCACGATCGATTACGCAATCAAGTTCTCGGAAATTCACTTCCCCCTCGAGTCCTAGATCAATAACATTGTTCCCGTTAGAATTCAATGCGCATGTGCAACCTTCGTTCCGGAGTTATTACACATAGAAACATCAAATAAATCGACCTTGGAAAAAGAGGTCATTGACCCCATTAGCCACGTGTTCTCCCTAATGACTCTATGCCCATATATGGAGTCCTGTTCGTATTCTATGCCCATATAAGGAGCCCTGTCCGTGTCAATAGGGGCCATTCTACTCACGGGTGCGTGTTTATTTGTTTGTTTTTTTGTTTTTTTTTTCTTTTCCCCAGGGGTAATCGTATTGACCCAGTGGTCCTAGAATACCGTAGGAGGACTCATTGGAACGGAAATTAAAAGTTCTAGTGCTCTTTTTAAGTGACAAAAAAAAAATGGACGGCAACTAGGCCCCCTCCCACGCTCATTTTTTTCTCAAAGTCACCCAATTAAAATTTTGAGATAGCCATTTTTTCAGCATAGTCTAAAATCTAATAAATATGTCTTTTACGATGACTTCATCCCCCACAGGTCCCAGGGTATGGGCTGCAAGTTATGAACTTTGCCCATTGTTAACATTTTGTTTTGGTGATTTGTAAGAATACAGACATTTTCAGCAAGGTTTTTTTTTCTGGTGGGGGGGGGGGCTGGAGGAGGGGGTTAAGCGGTAGAATATGTCCGTGGAGGATGTTTCTTTGGGGTAAGTGACATTTCTATGAAGGGGCGCCGGATTTCCAAGCATTATTTAAAAAACGATCAGAAATTAAATTAAAAAAAAACAAGTTTTTTCAACTGAAAGTAAGAAGCAACATTAGAACTTAAAATGAACAGAAATTATTACGTATATGAGGGGGTTCTCCCTCAAGTCAATACCTCGCTCTTTACGCTACAGTTTTTTTTTTAGTGCTTTCAAAAGAGCTATCTATTCTAATTAAACGGCCTTTGTGGTTCAGGGGTTTGTGAATTAAATTTTTTTAAACTTTAATCGTAAAGAGCGTGTTATTGACTAAGGGGAGAGCCCCATCATATATTCAAGAACATACACGTAATAAAAAAAAAACAATAAAAAAAACAAGCGATACGGATCAATAGTAATCGAAACTTTTAAAAACGGAACTTTGATGTCAATAAATGTATCAAAAGAATGGGCTTATAATGCTGATTCTAAATATATGAATTTAGTATTTACTCATCAAAGGCTACGAGCCTGAGAAAATTGACCTGATTTTTCAAAGAGGGAGGAAACATCCCCTAAAAGTGAAAGAATTTTAATGAAAATCACACCGTCAAATTCAACGTATCAGAAAACCCTATAACATAGGTTTCAAGCTCATATCTGCAAAAATCTGCAACTTTGTATTTTTTGCCAGAAGAAAAATATACGAATATTGAAGTTGGTTACGTAAGTTAATTTGCAAATTATGTCATAACCAAATTTAGTGACAACCATTTAACAAAAGAAAAGTAAAACTTTTATGCAAATTTTGTTTACTTATTCAATGACGGTGAGCCAAAATAAAAGCTGCATTAACTAAAAACAATCAGAAATTAAATTTTAAAAAAACAAGTTTTTTAATGAAAGTAAGGAGCGACATTAAAACTTAAAACGAACATAAATTATTCCGTATATGAAAGGGGCTGCCCCCTCCTCAACGCCTCGCTCTTTATGCTAAATTTTGACTCTGTCTCACAACTTCATTGATTAAAACAATAAACAACTTTAGCGTAAAGAGCGAAGCGTTGAGGAGGGGACAGCCCCTTTCATATACGGAATAATTTCTGTTCGTTTTAAGTTTTAATGTCGCTCCTTACTTTCAGTTTAAAAAACTTGTTTTTTTTTATTTAATCTATTTATAAATGGGATTATTCAACCATCTTATAGCCGTCAAAAGTGTAGATGAAAAAAGAAAACATAAATAAAAAGTTTGTTCGTAGCTTAGCTTTTCGAGGGCAATCCCTAAAATAACTTTAACGACTATAAAACATAACATCAAAAAACTATGACGCATTTCAATAATTGAGAATTCATTGAGAAAAAATAGGAAAATCGGTCCAAGAGCTGTTTCTATGAAAAATTCACGTGTTTTCTTTCTTGATAATTATGAACTAGAAGACTTTCAACTGTAAAAATTTGTATACGAGACATAGAAGTCGTAGAAAATGAGGGTGTTATCCAAGCTACTAGGCCTAAGTTACATCCGCAGGCCACCAATCTACCAACTTATGTCTTATCAATTTACAAAGTAAACGATTTGTCAATGCTTTTTGTCTGTTTTTACACTAGGAGTACTTGCTAAGTGTTATAGAAAACCCTCCATAACTTCCATTTGGATTTTTAATTGTTTATTTTCTTATGCTACCGGTTGGCCATGAAATACAAAAACAGTTAATCTCAGCAGTAAGCTGAAATTTATTCATTTCTTTACGCATAAATTTTCGATGATAAACCTTTAAAATCATATTTTAAATATTATTAAATTATTTAAAAAATATATTAAATTGTAAATATTTTAAATATTTTAATGACTAAAAGAAAAATTGTTTTTTTGTTAAAAAAAATCGCTTCAATTTTCTCTTCAATTTTTGTAGACTGATTCAACCAAGTCCGCATTTTTGAAGTTGAATCATCGGCTAACTACCTAAGTAAATTTGCTGACAGAAAATTATCATTGGAATATGAAAAATATCAACCAGGGTAGTTTTAATTCAAAATACGTTATAGTCCCAATTACATAGCATAAATAATTTTGAATTAAAATCATGATCGCCCGAGCTTTTTTCCAGCGAGAAAAGGACTAACCCCATTTTAGAGAAATTAAAACCTCCAAGCATATTGAGAACTATACAAGATGTAGGAAGAGGGCGGAGTTGAAAGGGTGGAACTTTTAACTCCAGTTGAAAAAAAAGTCGCAACTCCTTACGGATCATGACAACCGTTTTCTTAGCCAAACATCTTTTTTTTGCCGAGCTTAGAAAGAACAACAGTTTCTTATTGGCATGGATAAAAGGTAATAAAGCTTGCTATAAAGCTTGTTTTTTGCTCTCCACATATCTCTTTCGAATCAATAATGTTCTTCCTTTTAGAAAGAGAAATCGGATAACATATATCCATATAGTGGGGTTCCGAGAAAGGTTTCTTTATTCATACAGGAACATTATGTGCAATACGCTCCTTTCATCGAAGTGCGTTACAAACGTACATTTATAATTTTCAACAATACGTCTATGGTATGGTTTCATCGAAGTGCGTTACAAACGTACATTTATAATTTTCAACAATACGTCTATGGTATGGTTTCATCGAAGTGCGTTACAAACGTACATTTATAATTTTCAACAATACGTCTATGGTATGGTTTCATCGAAGTGCGTTACAAACGTACATTTATAATTTTCAACAATACGTCTATGGTATGGTTACAAACAAGAGATAAGGACAATGACTTTTAAAATTTGGCAGTTCATCAGCTTGTCTGGACATTATGAATAGCGGTACCAGGTGGCTGGGCACTTTGATAATTTGACAGATATTTATGACTATTGCTTTAGGGGACATGGTAAAAGTTAAATGACCATGGTGAGTGAATTTATTCACTGTCTCTTTGTTTTGTTTCCAGTTAGTAAAGAAAAGAAAGGTGATGCAAGCAGGTGTATGATTGTGGAGATAGTTCTTTCTTAATAAATGTTATGGAACAAACAACTTTAGCGGATACTAATCGTCAATTTGATGAACGGCTGCGGGAATTAATCTTATCAAAAGGCCAAAACTCACAGATCTTCACCAAATCAGCATATTTGGATATGATCGAAAAAGTGAAAATTTCCAAAAATAAAGTGTCGAACAAAAAACCGGAAGACTATCAACGTTTGCGAAGATTCGATATTGTTTCTATTGGAGAAGAGGAAAGACTGATTGTCCCCGCTAGTGGGGGAAATGTGATGAGGTTTTACGTGCATACCGAAGAAATATTTCAGATACTGCATAGCACACACGTATCAATAGGGCATGGGGGAAGAAACCAAATGGTCAATGTTTTAAAGTTGAGATATAAAAACATTACAAGGGAGATGATTGTGACATATTTAAATTTATGTATGACCTGTGAAAGAAAACATAGTGTTTCTAAAAAGAGTTTGGTGGCTAGACCGAGCTTAAGTAGCGTAATTAACGCAAGATGTCATGTTGATGTTATTGATATGCAGTCTCAAAAAGATGATCAGTATAAGTTTATACTTGTTTACCAAGATGGTCTTACTAAATTTATTCAGCTTCGTCCGCTTAAGAGCGACGAGCCTAAAGAAGTAGCCTATGTCCTTTTAGATATTTTTACAATATTCGGTGCACCAAACGTTCTGCAAAGTGGTATTGGCAGAGAATTTGCAAGCAATGTTGTTAAAGAGCTTTCTATCATGTGGCCTGGTTTAAAAATGGTGCACGGAAAACCGAGTCAGAGATCTTTAGAGCAAGCAAATCAAGATATAGTAGGCTTGCTTAATTCTTGGTTGGAAGATAACCATACAGTAAAATGGTCAGAAGGGTTACGTTTTGTCCAGTTGATGAAGAATAGAGCTCATCATGCCGGTATAAATTCCAATCCATACGAGGCCATGTTCTCAACAAAGTTAAAAGTAGGTCTGAAAAGCTCTCTACCTCAAGAACCTTTGATTGATATTAATTCAGAGGAAGATTTGGAAACAATTTTAAACGACAAGGATGAAATTAAGTCAAAAGTGTCAGAAATAGTTCAAAAACATACCATGAAAGAAGATAGTTCAGATGAGGCACCCGGTCCAAGCCAAATCCCATACCAGTTGTTCATAGTAGATGCTCAAAATGACACTGCCATTAAAACAGAAACAGACACATCTCTCTACGACAATCAAGACGCTCAACAAAGTTGCAACCTAATGCATCAAGAACCAACAGCAGACAGAATGCAGTTTTAACGTTTTTAGAAACAAGGTGATAAGTCCTAAAGGATTCAAATCTTGCGTATGTCGCCACTAAAATAAGTAATAGCGAAAGCTTTTTACGCAAGTTTTAGTTTTTACTAGTTTTGTTGAATTAACATAATTTAACTAATACTAGGGAGACAGAGGTAAAATTCGATCCGTCCTCCTTTAGCACAGAACATAAACCAACAATAATAATAAAATTGGTACTTGTGCACTATCTGGTACCCACCGCTATAACTATATCACGGAAACGAGAGACGAATTGGCAATAGAGAAATGGAATGCAAAGCGTGGTTTTCATTGCGTTTACGATTTGTAAAGTGTTGTTTCTTGGGGTTGAGGGGGGGGCGCGATACCTAGGTTAGATTAGGTTCCGTATTTAATATGTGCTATGTCCCCCCTTCCCCTAATGTGCAAATATATAGCCCAAATTTGTTTCTAAACTATTATATATTCATCCTATTTTATTATATTTCATTAGCAGTAACCAAACTTGACTTCTTTTGTGGGTACCATATTAAGCACAAGTACCCAAAAATTCACAGTTCCAAGAAGAGGAAGAGCAAAGAAAAGGGAGAAGAGGGGCTAACTGAAAAAAAAGTTAACTAGAGATTGGGATAGGAATCACCACAAAACCTTCAAGAAAATGGAGAAGAGGGGCTAACTGAAAAAAAAGTTAACTAGAGATTGGGATAGGAATCACCACAAAACCTTCAATAAAAGGGAGAAGAGGGGCTAACTGAAAAAAAAGTTAACTAGAGATTGGGATAGGAATCACCACAAAACCTTCAAAATTTTGAATAGTCCGCTTCTGTAACCTGAAAGAACCATCCTCATTAGTTTTTTTTTTGTTTTTTAATGTGAGCAGTGATGGTGAAGCAGTTGCTAAATCAGATAGTTTGGTTTTATTCGCAATGAGAGAAAGTTGATGCATAATAACAGTATGATAGTTGACATCTTGAATAATGTCAGCACATTGGCTATGCAGTACTGCTATGAAATATTTTAAGAGATACTTAATTTTGATATTTTGACAATAAATTAATTTTAAGTTGTTTTTTTTTTTAATTTTAACGGCGACTATTCACAATTATCCTATTTTATAGCATTTGAAAGTTGTTAATGATTGCGTCTGTAATGTAAACATTGCATATTAAATACTGACATCAAAAACTTACGCTCTATTTACTTCGTCGTAGAAAAAAATAGTATAACTTTAAATCTTACCGGTGCAATACAAATACAAAAGATACTGCAATCTGGGACTGGGGAAACTGCGATCCTGGAACTAGGACCTTTTTACCAGGTTTCCATGACAGGGAACCCTGTTTTCCGTTACTGAAGACTTCTAAATCACATCCGAATTTTTTTGGCTCACCGTTACTCAGCGCATATATTCTGGTACTTATTTTTTAGCCAGTAGACACTTGAGAATTTGGATCTATAAAATCAGGCAACAACCGGTTTATTGCTGTTTGAATACGGAGACAATTAGCTTCGGCTCAGTGGGAAACTACATTGCAGGTATATTTTTAATAATCATTTAGTTGGTATTTTGGTTAGGTTACATTTTGCATGCAGCTCCGCTATACTTACCCCCCAACCCCCACCCTAATGTTCAAATATACAGCCTGAATTATATGTATCCTATCTATTTCCCAAGTGTCTCAGTTGTTTCAACCCCGGGTACTTAGGCGCTAGCTAGAAAACACGCGAGAAGTGAAGTTTGGTTAATGCTGATGAAATGAAACAAAATATAATGAAAATATAATAGTTTAGAAACAAATTTGGGCTGTATAAGCATACATTAAATACGTAACCTCACCTAACCTAGGTACCTTTTTTTGCCCCTCCACCCCAAAAAACTAAAGTCTAAATATTGTTCACGTTGTGCCCAGTATTCTCCTGTTTGCCCAGTGAGACAAAGGAATGGTCAGGTTAAAGATGTTGCTTGACTAGTTTTCGCCATCCAATCCCCGCCTATTTTCTGGATAACGCGTAAGTACCCAACCACCTACCTGTAGATCCAAGTTCTCGAGTGTGTACTGGCTAACAGATAAGTACCTCTATTTTGTATCTAAATTAAGCAGACTGCCACTCGTATACATTTTTTTTTTCAAGGAGACATTTCTTCCAATTATTTCAGAGATGGAGGGGAGACGAAGGTTGAAAGGTCAGTCTTTATTAAGAAATGTTTCGTGTTTTCCCTGAATCTTACAAGTTTCTAAATATTTTTGGTCTTGAAAAGAGAGGAGGGGGGGCAATCGCCTGGTCTTTCATGCCCAGTGCCTGTCCATGATCAGGGCTGTTCAATGTTTTAGACTTGCTGGTTATTATTAAGGACGAGACTTGATCAGGACTCCAAAATATTAACAATATCTGTACAGTGGAGAAATTTTCTCGAATTGCTATTCAACATTGCTATTCATAAGTGATTCGTATTAAGATAAAATTGCCAGCTAAGCTGTATTCAGTCTTTCTGGGCTGCAATTGACACTTGCGCTGCAAATTTTGTAAGACTTATTCAATATCGATGCGAAGTTGAAGTAAAGAGCGAAGTTGAATCTTAAAACAAACAAAAATTATTACTTCACAGCCTATCTAACATATAGAAATAAAACTAGCACAAATAAACCAACTAATTATGTTTCCCTATGTTTCTTGGATTATAGAAAACTAGCGCTTTACTGAAAACACAAAATAATATAGGAGTTTTGGTACAGTAAAAGCAAACGAATTAAGGACACTTTTTACGGAACAAAAATAAAGTATTTTAGGATGGTTGCTTTATTTTACTTTCGTTTAATTTGGTATCACTTCTGCACAATGGCTCAGTTCAATGACTGGCTCTCGTTTTGGTTCTGAAAAGGATATGTCATGATTAGTTTGTAGACAAGTTCGAATCAAAGCCATCTTGATAGTGTTAGGACTATAGACTAGCTTTAGAATTTGCATATTAGCTTGAAATTCACTGTTGTATAGAGAGAAATAACCGGATTTCCAGAGTTCATATTATATCTTATTTGATCTTCATTTCAAGTAATACTTAAGCATATTTCTTACAATTTAAGATTGTATATTACTCACAAGTGGTATTATAGCTGGCGAGACCAAAATGCTACCTGATAAATCAATCCAATATTTCTGTATACTGAAAGTTACTGATGTCACAACTGGTGTAGGACTATACAAAACTTTAAAGATTAGTCTATTGTTGTCAGGCTACATACTCACTTTTGACTCCCAAAACAATATTCCCGTTTTTTATACTTGACTTTTGTGTTTTCAGTAAAGCACTAGTCTTCTATAATCCTAGAAAAGACACCTCTAGAAAATACTACAAACAATCTTGACAGCTACGAAAAACTTTCAGTCTATAATATGAAGCTCATCATCCATGCTTCCCAAAACAATACATGTTTTTCAGGAACGTTTGTTTTTTGATGAACAAAAAGCTGTTTTTTCTCGGCCGATTAGCCTGAAAAAAGCCATAATGAAGACAGGGCTTTATAAATCGCCTACTGACTAGCAGAAACTAGAAGGCTACTGTAACAAAAGAGAGTTGTTTAAGGGCTCATTTAAAAGCTTATATTTATACCTAATCGCTTTTTATAAATTTGGCTCGACAGCACATTCCCATAAAGCGCACTTTCGGTTGTTTCCCCCATTTTTTTAAAGGAAAAAAAAGTATCTTTTCCAATGAAATGACCTAAAAAATGTGTTTTTCAAAACCTAGGCAGGAGCAAAAAACTAAGGGGCAAGAACTTCCTTTCCCCTCAATTACCGCCGTTAGAATTAGCACAAAGGCTTCATCGCAGAGTGAAGTTTAAAGGTTCAATTCAAAACTGTTGATCATTCAAGCTTAATATTTGGTAGATTTTCAATTGAAAAGTTTTTAGTTATTTCGCAATTATCTTTTACTTTTAAGTTGAGTAGGCGATTTATGAAACTTACTACGACGGTCTGGGGGGGGGGGGAATATATGTGAGGGGTATAATAAACATCCAGTTAAGGTCTTTTGACCATAATTATTGCAACGGTACCGTTTTATGTTTCCAAATTCTTCCACTTAAGAAGTGGTACCAAAAGTGCCGTGTTTAGTGCTATATGGTACTTTTGAAAGGTAAAAATTGATAAAAAGCACTTAGATATGAGTAATAGGTTTAAAATGAGCCTTCCCGGGATATGCTTTTAAAAATGATTGTATCATATTTGCAAAAATAGTGATTTGCAAAAAATCGTTTTTTATTTAAACAAGATATAGATCTGTAATTCTTTGTTTTAATATCGAAATAGATTCCCTTTGTTTAAAAAAAATTAAACTTAGAAGCAATTAAGAACCACTAAAACAGTAGATACTGGACCTTTGAACTATGTTGAACAAAATAGTTATCTCAAAATTTTGATTGGATGACTGGAGAGAAGGGACCTGTAGAGGGGGGGGGGTATTTGCCCTCAAATCTCTTTGGTCACTTAAAGGGGCACTTACAAATGTAATTCCCTTTCGAATGAGCTATTAAACAACTCTCTACTATGCTCTGGCCACCCCCTAGCCCTGCTAGAAAAAAAGAAGAAAAAATAAAAAACAGGAGACAGATCAGTGCTACCGATGCAAAAAAAGCGAGTTTCTTTGTTGTTGTAGGAGGGGGACTGTAATTTCCATGTAAAAGGATTTCGACCATGCTGATTCCAATGGTACATTTTTTCATTTTAATCTGAAACGATTTTGGTGGGGTTTAAGGCTTTTTTTTCAACATTACCATTGTTATCATTTCGCAATATGCTTTTAGGCCTACTTTTACTACGATCTGAAACAATTGTTACCGTTCCTGAATCAGTGTAGAGTGGCATTTTTGTTTATCTATATAGCTTTTTTCTAAGCGTGGTTTTAAATTTTGGTTGTTATAGCAGATTGTTCGCTCTTTACTAGGTTGCAGCGACTGCTGCAACCATGATATTCAGTTTCTCCAAAAATGTTGTCAAAACTAAGATAAGCTTGCATAATTCAAGCATCCACTGAAACAGGTCAGTTCTTTTAGTACATTTTTACCTTTTTCATTACTATATGGTTCGTTTTTCAGTTTTCTCTGTCATTTTCACTTTATTTGGGAAAATTGGCTCCAGCTTTAACCCCCCCCCCCCCAGAGGATTTTGAAAAAATTACATCATTCGTTGGCACCAAAAGTGCCGTTTTTAGTGCCATTTGGAACTTGCTGATGGTGGAATTTATAGGAAGGACGTAAATATGAGCAATATCTTTTATATGAGCTACTGAAAATCTGTCTAAGATACCGGCGACACCAATACGCCCAAAAAAGTGATTTTCCTTGTTGCTCAAGGAGGGTGGCTGTAATTTCCCTGTATAATGTATTCGACCATGCTGATTCCAATGGTACACTTTTCATTTTGATCTGACGCCCTTTTCAACGGGTTTCAGATCACCATAAATTTCTTTTCGCAATAAACTTTTACTTTTAAGACGAACCGAAATAATAGTTACCATTCCGGAGTCAGTATCGAATGGAAATTTTTTTCACCAGACAGTTTTATTCAAAACTTGATTTTTAAATTTTGGTTACTATGGGCTGTGGTTCGATCTTTACTAGGTTGCAGCTGTTGCTGCAACCATGATGATTGCAGCTACCGCTTCAACCATGATGATATAATATGGCAATTTTTTCACTAGGTAGTTTTTTTTAAACGCCTTTTTTAACTTTTGGTTACTATGGGCTGTGGTTCGCTTTTTACTAGGTTGCAGCTACCGCTGCAACCATACTACCTTTCCGGGACATGCTTTAAAAAATGAGCCTAGAAAATGACTGAAAAAACAAACACCGGATACCGATATTCCTGATACGATACATGCGATACCAATACGCCCGATACCACATACAACCCTTACCCAGGGACTATGGAGGGCCATACCATCATCAGAACCATTACTATGTTAAACAAAATGGCTATCTCAAAATTTTTATAGGGCTATTTTGGGGGGGGGGGGCTATTTTCCCTCCAGTCTTTCTGGTCACTTAAAAAGGGCACTTGAAAATTTAATTTCCATTGTAATGATCCATTAAATATCTCTCTATGATGTTCTGGTCATTCGTTAGCCCTGGTGAAAAAAAAGGAAAAAGGAGACATCAGTGCTGCCCACATCAGTGCAGACATCAGTGCAAAAAAGTGATTTTCCTTGGTGTTCAATGTGGGGGACTGTAATTATCCTACAAAAGATTTTGGGCCACGCTGATTGCAGTGGTACACTTTTTATTTTGATCTGACGCCATTTTAAGAGGTTTCGGGGTCTTTTTCGAAATCACCATAAATTTCTTTTCCCAATAAACTTTTACTTTTAAGATTAACCGAAACAATAATTACCATTCCTGATTCAGTGTCAGATGTCAATTTTTTTTTCACCAGCCATTTTTTTGTCATAACGTGTTTGTTGGCTTTTAGTTGCTATGGGCTTTTATACGCTCTTTACTAGATTGCAATCACCACTCCAAACATGATTTGGAACTTTCTGATGGAGAAATCTATAGGAAGGAAGGGCGTATATATGAGCAATATATTTTATATGAGCTACTAAAAATTTGTCTAAGATACAGGCGATACCAAAACACCCAATAACAATACGCCCATATCGATACGTCCGATACCAAAACAGCGTACAGCCCTTTCCCCAGGGATTATAGTGGGTCATATCATCACTAAAACCATAGATATTGGACCTTTGAACTATATTGAAAAAAAATGGCTATCTGAAAATTTTGATTGGATGACTTTGGGGGGAGGGGGCCTGTAAGGAAGGGGGCTAGTTGTCCTCCAATCTATTTGGTCACTTAAACAGGAGTAGAGTCCTAGGTTCCATTTTGCTTCGCCCAATAGCAATTCCCATGCTATTTGCTTGCCCCTATAGGAAAAACATTTCCAGAGCATGTACTTATGGATTTGCTTGCCTTATGCTCCTTGGCGTCTTTCCAGAGCATGTACTTATGGATTCTAGTCGACTATGTTCCTTCCTTTGCTATTATAAGGACTTATGTTCCCTCCCATGCTATTCTAAGGGTTGGTGTTCCCTCCCATGCTATTCTAAGGGTTTATGTTCCCTCCCATGCTATTATAAGGGCGTATGTTCCCTCCCATGTTATTCTAAGGGTTTATGTTCCCTTCCATGCTATTCTGGGGGTTTATATTCCTTCCTATGCTATTCTGGGCCTTTACGTTCCTTCTTATGGAATTATACACCTTTTCAAAGAGAGTCAGAACTCCCTCACACAGTTTGACGTGCAAATTGCCAAAAAAATTAAGTTTTGAGGAGATTACGTTCCTTGGCACCTTTTCATGTTTTCAATCAGATGAGTTTTGAAAGCACAGTGTGTACATGTGTGTAGGCTTTGTTATTAAAAAAATTGGACGCTACAATCACAATTCTTTGATTGACATTTGCAAAAAAGGGTTAAACATTTGCAAATTTGATCCTATTAAGGTGGAAAAAAAAGAGTTTAGCATTTGCGAATACTTCAGAGCCGACTTGCTAGCGAAAAGTACGTGTGATTGACTTGAAATAAAATATTTTAACAAGAAATGGCTGAAAAGTGTTTTGGGGGAGATGGGATGATTGTGTACTGTATAATACACAAGTGATGTTTGGACAGTGTTGTCAATTTAAAATAGTTTAACGTTATACTATACGAAGAAGCAAAACGATTTTTTTTTGTTAAATAAGTAGTTCTTGTATATTTTATAAGAGCTTTACGGGGTTTGAGAGACTCGGTTGACCGATTCCGTATGGTTTTTATTTAATCGGTGCACATTAATAACTTAATTTTTGAGTTAAATGAGTATTTATTTTATCTTTTAAAGGAGCTTTACGGAGTTTGAGACACTCGGTTGTATGATTCCGTGTGGTTGTTATTTACTTGGTGCGCATTAAAAGAGAAATCTGTTTGTTAAATATGTAGTTTTTGTGTCTTTTAAAAGAGCTTTAAGGGGTTTGAGAGACCCTGTTACCTGATTCCGTGTGGTTTTTCTTTACTTGGAGCCAATTAAAACGAAATTTTTGTGTTAAATAAGTAGTTCTTGTATCTTTTAAAAGAGCTTTATGGGGTTTGAGAGACTCTATTGCCAGATTCCGTGTGGTTTTTCTTTGCTTGGTGCCCATTAAAAACGAAATTTTTGTGTTAAATAAGTAGTTCTTGTATCTTTTAAAAGAGCTTTACGGGGTTTGAGAATTTAATGCAGTAGTTTTTTTAGTAAGGACATCAGATAACATAAGAGCGTATGATTCCGACTAATATCTTGAGTATCGAGTTTGTTAGCATAATTTCATCAACATTACTTGTGAGTGCTGGCACATTTGATGATATAAGTTAGATCGGCTAATCAATTTAATTTTTTTTTAGTTATGTAGTTTTTCAGTAATGACACTCGATATCCTAAAAGTGTTTGATTCAAACTTTTACCTTGAGCATCGATATTTTTAGCAGAATTTCAAAAGGAGCGTTCATAAGTGCTGGTGTATTTGATGAAATAATTTAGATTGTATGATTAATTTAATTTTTAATGATTTTTTTGCAGTAGTTTTTTAATAAGCACACTCGATATCCTAAAAATTTTTAATTCAATTTTTACCTTGAGCATCGATGTTTTTAGCAGAATATCAAAAGGATCATTCATAAGTGCTGACCTGTCATTGATGAACTAATTGATGTCGCATGATAATTTTTTTTTTAATGCAATAGTTTTTTAAGTAAGGACACTCGATATCCTAAAAGTGTCTGATTCCAACTTTTACATTGAGAATCGATGTTGTTAGCAGAATTTCAAAAGGATCGTTTATGAGTGCTGGCGTATCTGATGAAATAATTTAGGTCGTATGATAAATTTAATTTATTTTTTTTAATGCAGTAGTTGATGCTACAATCAGAATTGTTTGATTGACGTTTAAAAAGGGGTAATCAGATTTGCGAATTGGAGTGTAGGATTTGCGAATTTGATCCTATTAAGGATTGACTTGAAATAAAATTTTTTAAAGAGAAATGGCAGAAAAATGTTTTGGGGGAGATGGGGTGATTGTGTACTGCATAATACACAAGTGGTGTTTGGACAGTGTTGTCAATTTAAAATAGTTTAACGTTATACTATACGAAGAAGTTGATACTAAGAGGGGTGTAGATGACAAGAAAAGAATTGTAATAACGAATAGCTTTACTTCTTCGAAGTGTTCCGAATAATACATAAGTGGTGGGGTGATGGCAGAAGGATGTCTTAGAGTATTTATAGTGCTGTACGATGGGCCGAGCTGCTAGGCAAGGTATAATGTGATCCAACATGTTTTGAGAGTATGCAGTTTGTTATTAAAAAATTGGATGCTACAATCAGAATTGTTTGATTGACATTTAAAAAGGGGTAATCGGATTTGCGAATTGGAGTGTAGGATCTGCGAATTTGATCCTATTAAGGATTGACTTGAAACAAATATTTTTAACAAGAAATGGCTGAAAAGTGTTTTGGGGGAGATGGGGTGATTGTGTACTGTATAATACACAAGTGGTGTTCGAACAGTGTTGTCAATTTAAAATAGTTTAACGTTATACTATACGAAGAAATTGATACTAAGAGGGGTGTAGATGACAAGAAAAGAATTATAATAACGAATAGCTTTACTTCTTCTAAGTGTTCCATATAATACATAAGTGGTGGGGTGATGGCAGAAGCATCTCTAACCGGATGAATTAGTTGAAAATTACGTTTTAACAACAAATGTCTGAAAAGTGTAATCAAAAATTAAGAATTGTCTTGAGGGGGGAATGGTCCATGGAAAAGGGGAAGGATATTTTTACATGAAATCAACTGCAAAGGTATTTCGGAGGGGGTAGCTCACTTCATATACGGGATAATTTGCATTCGCCTTAGTTTTTAACGATGCTCTTTATTTCTAGTTGAAAATGCTTATTTTTTAATTTAATTGGGATGAAAAGTCAAAGTGTAACATAAAGAACAAGGTATTTCGGAGGGGGTAGCTCACTTCATATACGGGATAATTTCCATTCGTCTTAGTTTTTAACGATGCTCCTTATTTCTAGTTGAAAATGTTTATTTTTTAATTTAATTGGGATGAAAAGTCAAAGTCTAGCATAAAGAGCAAGATATTTCAGAGGGGGTAGCTCACTTCATATGCGGCATAATTTCCATTCGTCTTAGTTTTTAACGATGCTCCTTATTTCTAGTTGAAAATGCTTATTTTTAATTTAATTGGGATGAAAAGTCAAAGTCTAACATAAAGAACAAGGTATTTCGGAGGGGGTAGCTCACTTCATATACGGGATAATTTCCATCCGTCTTAGTTTAAAATTTTTTTTTGGGACTTCGAAATTATTCAACGTTTTTTTTACATATCTAAATCATATCAGAAAAATTAAATGACACTTATTATTTAAATTTTAAAATATATTGTTGTGCATACTCATACTCCCATTGATGAGGGCTGACGGATCTAATTCAATATTTTTTTCATTGAAAAAAACTTTTTTTTTATCAAATTTTTTTTTTACTTCGAAATTATTCAACTTTTTTTTTTACGTCTAAATCATGTCAGAAAAATAGAATGGCACTTTTGATTTAAATTTTAAAATATATTATTGTGAATACTCATACTCCCATTGATGAGAACTGATGGTTCTAATTCAATATTTTTTTTCATGAAAACAAAATGTTTTTTTTAACAAATTTTTTTTTTGGACTTTGAAATTATTCAACTTTTTTTTTAAATATCTAAATCTTATCATAAAAATAGAATTGCACTTTTGATTTAAATTTTAAAATATATTATTGTGTATGCCCATACTCCTATTGATAAGGACTGATGGTTCTAATTCAATGTTTTTTTAATGAAAGCAAACTATTTTTTTTTTAAATAATTTTTTTTTTGTAATTTGAAATTATTAAACTTTTTTTTTAAATCTATAAATCATATAATAAAAATATAACGACACTTTTGATTTAAATTTTAAAATATATTCTTGTGCATACTCATACTCCTATTGATGAGGACTGATGATTCTAATTCAATATTTTTTTTTCATGAAAACAAACTATTTTTCGAACAATTTTTTTTTGGACTTCGAAATTATTCAACTTTTTTTTAATCTATAAATTATATCAGAAAAATAGAATGACAGTCTTGATTTAAATTTTAAAATATATTCTTGTGCATACCCATACTCCCATTGATGAGAACTGATGGTTCTAATTCAATATTTTTTTTTCATGAAAACAAACTATTTTTTTAACAAAATAAATTCTTTATCAATTTCTTTTGACAGATACGTTTGATAACACTGACATAATTTAAATATCAAATTGAACAAATTCTTTATTAACATTCTTTATCGATATCATATGTTGGAAACCTCGGATAACATTGACAAAATCTATCAATTAGAATGAATAAATTCTCTATCATCATCCGTTGGTAGATTTTTTATTATGAAAAACTGTAAGTGAGTAAGTATCAAACTCTTTCTAGAATTCATCTCTTGGATACACAATACGGAAATTATAAAATAAAAAATGTAATTTCCAGACTTCATTTGCACGCACTAGATACCGAGAGTTCTATGACTCCTCCCCGCAATGAATTCTAGGGGTTTTATGACTCCTCCCCACAATGAATTCAGATGGTCTTAGGACTCATCCCCCATAGCCATAACTCCATTCAACCTTGAGCGAAGGTATAAAAGTTTGATGAAGTATTTTTCTACTTAACAACTACATTAATAGCTTCCAAGATGATAGGACTGTATGACACAGAATTTATCGGTTTGAAAAAATCATCTTGTGGTGTTATATTTGAATGTGCATTTTTATTATTGTCTATGGAACTCGAAGAAATTGACTGTTATCATTGGATAGTGAACTATAACATGTTTGAGTATGATAAAAGCTTGTGGAGTACTACATTACATCATATAAACAGACTGGGATTCTACGGTAGAGTGATTACACAAATTAATAAAAGTGGTCAGGAACTGAGAAATGTTCAGGAGGAAGTCAGAGAAGTTTGCAGCTTTTTCGGGGTTGAAGCACTCTACGTAAAGGGCAATGTACCTACAGATAAAGTTTTAATTCAAAAGTGTTACCCTAGGATTCCACTTTTCAATCTAGAAGAATTAAATGTCCTAAATTTGAAGGGGGTTATCACCGTCCTGAAGACGAGGTTAGGTTCTTCGCGTAGTGGATACATAAGGACATACCTGATCGTGATAAATCCATAAGACATGGTAAAAACTATTCTATATCATGGGACCATCGTTTCTTGATGTTTAAGAGTGAACTCTAAGTACTATTCTTATGTAAACATGTGTTGTTGTTTTTTTCTCAAAAAAGCTGTTAATACGTTTAAGCAATAAATATCTTTAAGCTTAACCCGTCTTTATTCCTTAGAATAGTTCTATTCATTTCATTAAATTATGAAGAAATTGTAAGTAAGTAACAATAGCTTTCTTGAATTCGCTTCCTGGACACAATACAGATATTTAATTCAAGAAATCATGGTAAAATCGCAAGTAAGTAATAAACTCTATTTTTTTCACCTATTGGATACACAATACGGAAATTTCATTCAAGAAATTATGAAGAATTTGTAAATAGGGAACAAACTCTTTCTTGAAGTCACCTCTTGTATACACAATGCAGAAATTTCATTCAAGAAATTATGAAAAAATTGTAAGTAAGTAACAATGTGTCTGTGTGTGTGTGTGAGTGTGCAAGGCAGAGCAATTTCCTCACAAATTCCACTATTTAATGCCCCCCTCCCCGTCCGCCCCTCCGCCCCACCACGGCAGCCCCCCGCGGCGTTCGCGCTCCAATTCGCAAATCCGATTACCCCTTTTTAAATGTCAATCAAACAATTCTGATTGTAGCATCAACTACTGCATTAAAAAAAAAATTAAATTTATAATACGACCTAAAATATTTCATCAGATACGCCAGCACTCATAAACGATCCTTTTGAAATTCTGCTAACAACATCGATTCTCAATGTAAAAGTTGGAATCAGACACTTGTAGGATATCGAGTGTCCTTACTGAAAAAACTATTGCACTAAAAAAATTATCATGCGACATCAATTAGTTCATCAATGACAGGTCAGCACTTATGAATGATCCTTTTGATATTCTACTAAAAACATCGATGCTCAAGGTAAAAATTGAATCAAACATTTTTAAGGATATCGAGTGTGCTTATTAAATAACTACTGCAAAAAAAATAATTAAAAATTAAATTAATCATACAATCTAAATTATTTCATCAGATACACCAGCACTTATGAACGATCCTTTTGAAATTCTGCTAAAAACATCGATGTTCAAGGTAAAAGTTCGAATCAAACACTTTTAGGATATCGAGTGTCCTTACTAAAAAACTACTGCATTAAAAGAATAAATTAAATTGATCATGCGACGTAAATTATTTCATTAGATACACCAGTACTCATAAATGATCATTTTGAAATTATTCTAACAACATCGATTCTCAAGGTAATAGTTTGAATCAAACACTTTTAGGATATCGAGTGTCCTTAATAAAAAAACTACTGCATTAAAATCTCAAACCCCGTAAAGCTCTTTTAAAAGATACAAGAACTACTTATTTAACACAAAAATTTCGTTTTTAATGGGCACCAAGTAAAGAAAAACCACACGGAACCAGGCAATAGAGTCTCTCAAACCCCATAAAGCTCTTTTAAAAGATACAAGAACTACTTATTTAACACAAAAATTTCGTTTTAATGGGCACTAAGTAAAGAAAAACCACACGGAATCAGGCAACAGAGTCTCTCAAACTCCTTAAAGCTATTTTAAAAGATACAAAAACTACTTATTTAACACATAAATTTCGTTTTTAATGGGCACCAAGTAAAGAAAAACCACACGGAATCGGGCAACCGAGTCTCTCAAACCCCGTAAAGCTCTTTTAAAAGATACAAGAACTACTTATTTAACAAAAAAAATTCGTTTTACTTCTTCGTATAGCATAACGTTAAACTATTTTAAATTGACAACACTGTCCAAACATCACTTGTGTATTATACAGTACACAATCATCCCATCTCCCCCAAAACACTTCAGCCATTTCTTGTTAAAAAATTTTATTTCAAGTCAATCACACGGGTTTTTCGCTAGCAAGTCGGCTCTGAAGTATTCGCAAATGCTATACTCTTTTTTTTCCACCTTAATAGGATCAAATTAGCAAATGCTAAACCCTTTTTTGCAAATGTCAATCAAAGAATTCTGATTGTAGCGACCAATTTTTTTAATAACAAAGCCTACACACATGTACACACTGTGCTTTCAAAACTCATCTGATTGACAACATGAAAAGTGCCAAGGAACGTAATCTCCTCAAAACTTAATTTTTTTGGCAATTTGCACGTCAAACTGTGTGAGGGAGTTCTGACTCTCTTTGAAAAGGTGTATAATTCCATAAGAAGGAACGTAAAGGCCCATAATAGCATAGGAAGGACTATAAACCCCCAGAATAGCATGGGAGGGACTATAAGTCCTTAAAATAACATGGGAGGGAACATAAGCCCTTATAATAGCATGGGAGGGAACATAAACCCTTAGAATAGCATGGGAGGGAACATAAACCCTTAGAATAGCATGGGAGGGAACATAAGTCCTTATAATAGCATAGGAAGGAACATAGTCGACTAGATTCCATAAGTACATGCTCTGGAAAGACACCAAGGAACATAAGGCAAGCAAATCCATAAGTACATGCTCTGGAAATGTTTTTCCTATAGGGGCAAGCAAATAGCATGGGAATTGCTATTGGGCCAAGCAAAATGGAACCTAGGACTCTACTAAAAGGGCACTTACAAATTTAATTATATTTAGAATAAGCTATTACACATCTCTCTATGATGTTCTGGTCATTCGCTAGCCCTGGTGAAAAAAAGGGAGACAGATCAGTGCTACCGATGCAAAAAAGCGATTTTCTTTGTTGTTCAAGGAGGGAGACTGTAATCTCCTGTATAACATTTTCGACCATGCTGATTCCATTTATGGTACATTTTTCGTTTTGATCTGACGCCATTTTCGAGGGGATTCAGGCTCTTTTTCGAAATCATCATAAATTTCTTTTCGCAATAAACATTTACTTTTAAGATTAACCGAAACAATAGTTACCATTCCTGATTCAGTGTCAGATGACATTTGTTTTTTTCACAAGACAGTTTTTTCAAAACGTGGTTTTTAACTTTTGGTTACTATGGGCTGTTGTTCGCTCTTTGCTAGGTTGCAGCTGCCGTTGGAACCATGATGAAGCTGTGAGCAATATCCGTTTTGCAAGTTCTTTTAATAAGCACGGGACTTGTGCCCAAGCCACACGCAGAAATAGGCCTAAGCAACATTGAGTTAATGAAGAAAATTTTCAATAGTAAGTTCAGACCAGTTTCAAGTTATCGTTGGGAAATTTGGGGATTCCAAAATTGGAATAAGTTAAAGAGGATTATTCCGTTAAGTTTCTTTAAGAAATTAAATAAGAAAACAAGTTTTTTTCAAATGAAAGTAAGGAGAAACATTAAAACTTATAACAAACAGAAACTATTACGCACATGAAGGGGGTTGCCTCCTCCTCAACACATCACTCTTTACGCTAAAGTTTTTTAGTACTTAAAAAAAAACCTTCTTGATGTTCTAATTAAACAACTCTTGTGTTTCAGGAGTCGTTCTTAAAAAATTGGGACAAAGCTCAAACTTTTGCGTAAAGAGTGAGATGTTGAGGAGGAGGCAACCCCCTCATATACGTAATAATTTCTGTTCGTTTTAAGTTTTAATGCTACTCCTTACTTTCAGTTGAAAAAACTTGTTTTTTAATTTAATTTCTGATCTTTTTTAAATAATCCCAGGAAATATGGCCCCACCTACATGGAGAAATACCCTCCCCACGAATATATCCTCTAGCCAATTCAATCCCGGTGAAAATTTACCCAGGACAATTACCCTTGACAACTCCACGCGTAAAATTGACACGGAAAAGAGAAAGCAACAAATATAAAAAGAATTTTGTATAGGAAATCTTACAAATTCCCCCAGTGTATAATATCCCCTGACATGTTCATCCCCTGGAAAATTCCCTACCCATGGAAAAAACTCCATAAAAAAATTTGTCCCCCTCCCACACTAAATTGTATGAATGTTTCCCAATAACAAATACTATGCATAAACAATGGGCAAATTTTTTAACTTAGACCTTTCCCCTGGGGCTGTGGTGGGGTCATGTTATTATATCAAAAGGCATAGTTATTGGGCTATGATGAACAAAATGTTATTTTGGCATAACAAAATGTTATCAAAAGGCATAGTTATTGGGCTATAATGAACAAAATGGCTATCTTAAAATGTTGATCGGACGATTTGGGCAAAAAGGGGCGGGGGAGGGGCCTAGTTGCTCTCCAATCTTTTTGGTCACCTAAAAAGGGCACTAGAACTTTTAATTTCCGTTCGAATGAGCCCTCTCACGATATTCTAGGACCACTGGGTCGATACAATCCTCCCTGAAAAAGAAATAAATGAACACGCATCCGTGATCTTTCTTCTGGCAAAAATACAAAATTCCACATTTTTGCAGATAGGAGCTCGAAACCTCTACAGTAGGCTTTTCTCATACGCTGCTGGTGTGATGGTCTGATGGTGTGATTCTCATTAAGATTCTATAATTTTAGAGGATGATTCCCCTTTTTTCAAAAATCAGGCAAATTTTCTCAGGTTTGTAGCCGTTAATGGGTAAGACTAAACGTGATGAAACTTATATATTTGAAACCAGCATTAAAGCCGATTCTTTTGATATAACTATTGGTATCAAAATTCCGTTTTTTAGAGTTTCGGTTACTATTGAGCTGGGTCGCTCCTTACTTACAGTTCGTTACCACGAACTGTTTGATTATTAGGTTTAAGTGATAAGTTTAACGAGTTCATTTTAAAGGGGTGCATTATGGTTGACTAGTGTAAGAGTAAATAGATTAGCCAGTTGGGTATTGGGAGAAACTGGTATATCTACAAGATGATAGGCTATTAAAGGCAGCATAGCAGGACTGCTTGATTGACACGAGGAAAGGTTCTTGGGTTAGCCAAATAAGATGTATTTTAGAAAGTTGTGGATAAGCTAAGCAGTGGAATAACGGGGAAGGATCGGGGCCAGAAAGGGGAGGGTGGATTCCAACCTCGTAAGGGATATTTTAGAGAACCAGGAAATCTAAAAACGGAATTGTGATATATTGGCGTCCATGGGCGCCCATAAGGGAAAGGATGGGGGGGGCGGGCTCAATCTCTTATGACTGAATGACACTGCCTTATATCTTTATATTTTTGTTTTAAGATTTCTATTATATAGCATGGGAAGTGCCGATTACACTGGCGGATCCAGGGGGGGGGGCGAGGCCCCCCCCCTACGATTTTTCTGTGCCTTCTTTTCTTGTTTTTTTTTCTGTTTTACTCTTTTTTAGAATAAATTTTCAATTATTTGCACCTTTTTTACATTGCCCCCCCCCCAATATTGTGCTCATTGATGCCCTTGTCACCTTGGGTCTCCCCCCAAGATTTTGCTCTAGATCTATCTCTGGCCGATTGGACCAGGTAAGCCCACCCCCCAAAAATTCAGCTAATAGGCGCCCATGTTAGCGTCCTCGTCTCTCTTGATTGCTAGGATTAAGAAAGCACTGGGAGAGGATTTTCATTTTAAGGCAGGGTAATATCATCAAGGGGAAACTTTACCTTTGGTGATAGATGAAAGTATCTAGAAAGGTCGAAGTCGGAACAAGGTCCTTACTTTTACCCAATGAGTAGAAATGGGGAATGTGAATTAATTCGTTTTTGGGATTTTTGTGAAGAATCAAATAGTCTGAAGGAAGGAATTTTTTCGGGGTAGAATACAAGGGAGAAATGGGTGGATATAATGTTGAGTGATAGTAGCTTTATGGGAATTAAGAAGTTACGTAAGTTTGTGGGTACAGGTCTGATACATAGTGATCATTTCATGTAATTTATTTATAATTTAATCTGGATTTAAGGGTGTGCATTTGTTTGTGATTTGTATAGTGTTATATTTTTTGCATCAACCATGGCCCGTAAAGGCTGTTAGTGTTAATAAATATCATATCATATTATAGTCGCACCCCTCGGTATAAAAGCAAAGATGTATAAATGGCATTTCTTTTTCCTTGTTTTTGACGTCACGCGTGCATTGCAGAAGCGGAAATTGATTTAAATTCAGCAAGTTTACCGAACGGGGTTGATTTGCATGGTGTTGAATTAAACGGGGGTTGGGTTGAATGGGGGTTGGGTTGAAAAAGTGCTGAGTTAAATGGGTTGAGTTACATCCGACCCAAATGAATGTAATATCAGGTTTTTCAACCCTTCAAGTATTTTTTTTTTAGGTACGATTAGGAATTTTTTCTATGTTTACGTCTATTTTGTTAATCAAATAAAGTATATGCAGAACTAGGGTGGTAGTGGTAGTGAGTTGACAGAAATACAAGTCAAAAACGTACTGGTAGTCCTTTAATGGGAAAGTTCCAACCATATTTAGCTTGAAAACTGAAGATAGTTCAAATCCATAAATTGTGAACGGTAGACCTAGGCTTTACATAATTGGCGCTGTATTCCTGCATAATTTTGATTTTACCGACAAATGTGACTATAATCGGTACTTGTTAATTATCCAGAACACACTCAAGAATTAGGCTCTGACAAAAACCTGTTTGCCACACTGCAATCGGTTATGATTTGCTTATTTTCAGTGAGTAAAACTATGATATAGGCATATTTAAATTAAATATTTAATATATAGAGGGGGTTAGGGGTTAAGTTAGGTATTTAATATAATGCGTTCTGGGCGGCCTGCTTTCCATAATTCTCTGTAGTAGTTTCCACAGCTTTGATTCTAAAGTATTACATTTTCATCATATTTTGATATATTTCATTAGGGTTAGCCTAACTTCGCTTCTTGGGTGTGTTCTGTATAATTAACAAATGCCCTGTATCCTGGGCACCTTCTTAGCTTTGGGAATGGTAGTTGGTAATCAGAAGTTTCAGATCAATACATATATCTACACAATCTGATATTTATGCTGACTCCAAGCATGTTTAAAACAAGATTAATCGCTAAGGCTGGGTTTTCTTACCCTTTTACCCTACCAGCACCCTTTAGAAACTATTCTCCCCTCATCAGAATATCCCACAACATGATTGCTGAAACACATCTTTTTACATCTACGGTATTAGATACTCGTATAGGACTATACATATTCTTTCTAAAAACCTCCTTGAATCCTTTATTGCTCACCCGAGGGTGTCAGGGGTGTAGCTCCAGC
Organism: Artemia sp. Qi Xiang Cuo; assembly: GCF_049724085.1. NCBI lineage: Eukaryota > Metazoa > Arthropoda > Branchiopoda > Anostraca > Artemiidae > Artemia > Artemia sp. Qi Xiang Cuo. The sequence continues at coordinate 31,732,777 of NC_142795.1, forward strand.
ATTTTTATTGGGGAGGCAAGAGGGGTCTACATCTGAAGAGTCAAGGGACATGGGTTATATATTTTTTCTCCAAGTTATTGGGGGGCAACTACCCCCCTCTAAACGACGCCACTGAAGGGTACGTGGATTTGAAAATACCAGCCTCTTGGTTTATGTATCTTTGCTTTCCTATAATTCAAGTCTAACTCTAAGGCTTCCAACCGATTAGCCTCTTGCTCTCGGGCTCATGCACAACCTATTTTCCTTTTTCACATGAGAAAAGGAAGAGTTTAAAATAAATAAACCTAAATAAATTTATTCTAAACTTTTACTAGCCAATCTTTGATACTGTTTATGATTTAAGCGATTATAATAAAGCGCTTAAGACCTTGAGCAAACTTTGATAAGTAAAATCTCGAATAAGTGTATTCTTGGCATATAGTATGATCGCTTTGAACTCAATCGCTTTGATTCAAAGCTAACACATTATATCTGCAGATAAGTACTTAAGGTCTATTCTATCATCGCTGAAAAAATTTTTGGAGGGGGAGGGGATTTAGCCTTATTCGAAAATAGAACCAAATTCTAGCAAAAATGTCGCTGGCAATAAATTGTTTTGTAACCTACGCACCAGCCGACGGTTTTCTTAAGGAGACTCTAGACGGTCAATCATTTTGATCAAAAGTTTCTGTCAATCAATTGATGTTTGCTCCAATTAACCTCCAATCAACCCTTCAATCTCGATCGAAACTAGTCTAACACACTGCTTTTGGTCAAAATGATTGAATCATTCAAACTTTCTATTAAACACCTTCAACGCTTGATTCAAGCGTCACACAGGTTCCTAGAGACCTAGAGGGTCAAACATGCTTGAATTAATCGATTGACGGAAGCTTTTGACCAAAATGATTGACCGTCTAGGGCCTCCTTAAAGGAGGCCCTAGACGGTTAATGAGAAATTTCCAACTGGAAATTATGGCCTCATCCCGTGCCTCATAGGCAAAAATATAAAACGGTCATTTTTCTGAGGGAAGTCTACTTTATAGCAGCTCCGAGAAAACTGACATTAAAATAAACGCACAAAACCAATATAATGTTTTAATTCTTTAGTTAAAAGTTACCGAAGTTATGACATATTTATTTATATTTGAGAATTATACTATTTTGACCAAGTGCTTTTCAGGATTTTATTACTAATTTCAACTGGAATTTTCTCCTATGCCCTAAGATTGATAGGAAACCCTTAAAGGTTTTCAGAGCCTTTCACTCTATAAAAAACCTTATAGGAATGTTTGAAAAATTTCAAGTTAAAAATAGTGACAAAATCCATCTCTGAACTTAGCATAAAACAGCAATTGGATCAGATACCGTGGCTATTCATAGTAACTTGCTTATTCAAACCGGGTACACGGTAATAACACGTGATTCAAACATGGGAGTTTTTTTTAGTAGGAAGTGTGTAATTTGCGTGAAAAGTAAAATTCATGGTTCATAAAATATTTAATTTTTTCAGCCACCATCTGAGGGTCTTGGTGACCTGTTTCTTAAACAAGAAGTTCTTTAAGACCCTCGCTACTTATCAAGACAATTATGGTAATTTAAAGAATTATTAAAACAACCTGCAAATAAGAAAAGGAAACACCTTTTTTTTTGGGGGGGGGAAGTTTACTTTTAAGTAATTAGAGCCTAGAAACCTTTTCAGGTTGAAAGTTCGGTAATGGTTTCGTCACTTAGGCTCACTTCACGATTAAGGTTACTGACAGGACAGAAATCAGATAGGAAGAAAATTACCATTACATTCTCCATTCAGTATTCTTTCGAAATATATTAATCACTGCCGCGGCAACACTGTTTCAGTCCCCCCCCCATCCACAACGGGGCTAGGTATAGCCCTAGACTATATACAAAGTTTAGTGGTTCTGTGGGTTTGTGATTATTTTTTGTGGTAATTTCTCATCAACTGTTGGTTCAGTATGCCAAATAAAAGTAAAATAAAGAAATAGAAAAAAAACAAAACAAATAAAATCAGCGAACTTTTGTATATAGCCTCGGACCATATCTGTCCCCGTTAAATGGGGGCGCTGGGACGGAATTGTGACGGCAGTGATTTTTCCCCTGTAAGTTAGCTTAGCGCATTCGCAAGCCCTTTTCTTGCCAAGCAAATATAGAGCTTTCAGTGATGGTGCATGCATCAAAAGATGGAGATAACAAAACAGCTTTCATTCGCTAAATCGGCACAACTGAACTCCACGAAGTCGTTCGTTGTTTGTTAGAAAAACGCAACTTACAAACTGCGTTGAGTTTTAATGTTGCTCCATACTTTCAGTAGAAAAAATTGTTTTTTATTTAATTTCTAATCGTTTTTCAAATAATGCCGTTGAATCTGGCTCTTCCTCCATGAAAAATTCCCCCCTTCAAAGGAAACTCCTCCGATGAAAGTTCCTCCGACGTAAAAATAAACCCCTCCACGTAAAATTTCCCCCGAACAATTCTATCTTCGCTGAAAATTCCCCCCGTAAAATTTCTTGCGGACGATTCTGCCTGAAAAATTCTCCTTGGCATAATTTTATTCGAAAAAGACTTCGATTTCTAATCGTTTTACTGATCACTCCGGAAATCCCCCCGTCCGTGGAAACTTTTTCCCGGAAACCCAAACGTGCTGAAAATTTCCCCCGGAACATCTCCACATTCAAAATTGATTTGGCAGAGAGAAAATAAGACAAATAATAATAACTTCGCATAAGGATTCTGTCAAATCCTCCCAGTGTAAAATTCCCCTTGAAAAGTTTACCCCCGAAAATTTCCCTCCCCATGAAAACCCACCCCAAGCACAAATCCCCCCCCTCCGCCAGAAAAATGGCTGTATACTTTCCAATAAAAAATATTATACGCAAACAATTTGGCAAATTTTATATCTTCAAGGCCTATCCTCAGGGGCTGTGGAGGGTCATGTTATCTCCAAAGGTATAGTTTTTAGGCTTTTTAACTATGCTGAACAAAATGGCTATCTCAAAATTTGGATCGGACGGTAATGGGGGGAAAAAAACTTGGGAGGGGGGCTAGTGGCCCTCCAATCTTTTTGATCGCTTAAAAAGGACACTAGAACTTTTAATTTCCGTTCAAATGATCCCTCTGCCGATGTTCTATCTAGAACTAACGGTTCGATACGATCATTCCTGGAAAAAAAAACAACAAGTTAATACGCATCTGTGATCCCTCTTTTGACTAAAAATACAAAATTCCACATTTTTGCAGTTGGGAGCTTGAAACCTCAGATTCTTTGACTCTTAGGGGGTGTCTCCCTCCTTTTTTGAAAATCAGACAAATTTTCTCAGGTTCATAGCCTTTCATGGGAAACACTAAGATTAATGAATCTTATATATTTGGAATAAGCAAAATAAGCTGATTCTTTGGATGTACGCTATCTATTGATATCAAAATTCCGTTTTTTATAGTTTCGATTACTATTGAGCCGCATCACTCCTTACTTACTCCTTACTATTGAGCCGTATCACTCCTTACTTACAGTTCGTTACACGAACTGTTTGATAGGGTTTATTCATTATCATTTTTTTTTTACCTTCCAATAGAATTGAAGAACCATGTTGGGTTTCAAACCGGTACTTCCCCCGTTTCGGTAGTGTTCGTACTGTCAAAGGTCTTAGTATCGAGCACATATGCGGTACTCCTTGCCAGACGGACTAATTCAAAAAATAAATAAAGAGGGGAGTTATACAAAAAACAAGGAGAAAGTTATAATTAATCCTCGAATCATTAGATATTGGCCAAAAGCCCCACCCCCTCCCAATATACATGTGTCCGATTGGCACTTGAAAGTAATGAACAGCGTCAAGACTGAAAACAAAATATATAATAGTCCTTGTTAAGAGAGGGCTTACGCCTTACTTTGTTTTCTGTCTGTTTTAATTTGTTTGCAGTAAGTGAATTATAGACCACACAATCATTTGCTAAAGGACAAAACGCAGCCCCCCCCCCCTTAGGAGTGTGCACTTGGAAATAGGGATTTGTATGGTGTTTTTCGATGCGCTGAACAAACTAGCTGTCCATCTGATATTGCCTTCTCTCTACTTTCTGTTACCACTGGTTATATGTTACCACTGATATTGCCTTCTCTCTACTTTCTGTTACCACTGGTTAGATACAGTTATCCCGGAAAAAAGTACACTTTTAAGCAAAATTCTGAAGAGGCTCTGAAATTCCAAAAGATGATTTTTCAGATTATGATTTTTGAATTTTTCAAAAAGTAAAAAAAAAAAACAGATGAAAATATTAATCTGTTAAAATTACTTGCCTGTAAAAATTAGCGTTTGCAAAGCTCCATTTCTCCCCCTCCTTCACTGTTTCTGCATGCATGGTTCACACAAGTAAGAATATATGAGAAATAGAGTTGAAGATTAAACAAAAAATTCAACGCCCTAATAAATAAAATATCATCAAATCAGCAGGTATACGCGCAGACTGGGTCTTCGGACTCTTGGCACCTCGCCCAAATCTGTAGATTTTTACAATTGTTCCTATAATTTATTTTATTCTCCATACCTTTCTCCGATTTTCGCTTATTTCGAATCTGCCCCCCTCCACAAAAATTTGACTTTCTACAGGTTCAGAATCTACTTCAAAATCAAATTCGTGTGTGCAAGTTAGTATTTGGCATGCATTGACCAAACGACCTTTGTTTATGGAATTTTTTGTCATCTTTCAAAGCGACTTCTGAACATTTTCAGCGGCGGATCCAGGGGGTGAGGGGGCACGCGCCCCCTCCTAGCGTAGTCTAAAGTAGTGTAATTTACTTAATTAACTCAAGTTTGCGTTAATCAAACTTGCTCCTAACGCAAGTTTATTGGATCAGCCTATTTTGCGCCCCCCTAAAATGTTTTTATCGGATCAACCTATTTTTCGCCCCCCCCCCCCCCTAAAAAAAATCCTGGATCCGCCCCTGAGCATTTTCATGAGGAAAATAGTAAAGAACCGGAACTTATCATCCAGAACTTCGTACTAGTGATTATGGAGCACACTCTTCCTAGTTACTCAGGCATTTTCTAAGAAAAGTGCGCATCAAAGGGGCTCGTGCGCCCTTGGAGACTATAATACGATGGATTTCCGGGAGCAGAATCTCTCTTCAGGAAAGCTCTTCCTTTTTTTGCTCTTTAAGTTTTCCGGATACTTTTTCTAATTATAAATCGGTCTTAAAGTCGAAAAATAATCACCTCTTTAAAAGAGAACAATACCTGTCCGTCAGATATTCCTCCAGATTGCTTGAAAATTCCCCTGATAAATTCTGTACCCCCCTTGCTCGTACCCTTAATTCAATAACTAGTTCAGATTTCGAAAGCATGTCGACCTATTACCCTTATCTTGTTTTCTCTCAGTTGCATGAGAAATTACCAACAGATCAACTAAAAACGAAAAATATGCCTCATATATTACTATAAAAGATATAGCCTCCTATATATTTTGGAAATATTAAACCTACTTCCGCCTGTTGTTTACTTAGCAAGTCGCCTTCATTCCACGCATGCAAATCCTGCAATCCCAAAAACCTGACTCAACCTTATTCTAGTTGACGTTTAGAAGGCTTTCTTTTCGACTGATCGTAGTTTATTCATTGATAAACTTTTAATTTAGTTCCATGTTGACCATTTCCCTATAACGACTATTGCTTCCTTTCTACCAAACCGTTCCCATTGCGTCAAATACCAAAGCAATTGCTCTAATTTTCTACCAGTTTTTGTAGCTTGCAGCAAGGAATCTATTTGACCCTCTACTGTTCCTTATTATGGATTGGATGGTTTGCATTTAAGATCCTTGAAGACATTTCTAGTAAAGCCTTTTCTAGAAGTATGAAAGTTAAATAAATCCTCAGTTCTTACTTATAATTTCCTAATTAATTCTCTATCTTTTGTTACCCCTATACCCCCACAGTGACAACTTCTTATACTGAACTTGGTATAACCTTGTCATTTAATCTTAAGTGGGATACCCATGTTGACAACATTACAAAAACAGGCTAACTTATCCTTCGCCCTACTTAAGACTCTTTCAAATTTCGATGCTTACTAAATCCTATTCTCCATATTTACCTATCTTTCGTTCACTCTACATTATAATATTTGTTTCCTGTGTGGCATTATAGCCTAACTGAGGGAAATAAACAAAGAATCGAGGCAATTCAGAGGAGAGCTCTTAATACTGTTTTTACAACACAGATGGCCTACACTCACCTTTGAAAGAAAGCAGCTTTAGTCACCCTAAGTAATACACGTGAGGCCCTTTGCACCAGCTTTGATCAAAAGGCTCTAATTACCTTTCTGGGCATCAGTTCGAAATAGTAAGACGATACTAGTTTTTATAATCAATAGAAAACTAAAAGGACATTTGGATAAAAAGTACGGCTACGTGACAATTATCAATCGTGATATTTTAGTTCTCTTTTTGATGCATTTGCCCTCCCACGTGTCCTTTATCCATCCCTTCGTTGTCGTTATTTAAGAATTTGTTCTTTTTCTTGAACTCACGTTTGTTATTTCAAATATTGCAAATTCTTACTTGGGTTTCCAATTGGGAATAGATAAGATTGGAAACGATAGTTTTTACATTGAAACTGAAAATATTATCGGTATCCATAACTATATTCTTTTTTTCATAATGCAACAAACGCTTGAGATCTTCTCATTTTCGTTATTTTATTTTGTCGCCGTTACTTCTTAAGGTCCTATCTTAAATTTTCAAACTTTTGAAATATTTGCCAAAAACCGCTTGCTGAGTTCAAAAGGCGGATCAGAATGCAATGCACGTTTCTTTGCAAATCATACTTTGGCCCTCCTGATTTATATAACCCTCCTTATCTTCCCTTTGAAAACAGCTTAGGCAAGATTTTTGCGATTGCCTGGGGGGTTTGAAAATGTCAGATATGATCTTTGGGCGTAACAGCGACAATTTGATGTTTTCTATTCGTTTATTTTCTAGACCAATTGGGTTGTTTTTTTTTCCGTAGAAAGTTCATTTGTTTGATTTTTAGGAGTGTTTATGTAACTTTATTTACTTATCTTTTACGCTCCTTCATTTTAAAAGAAATAAATAATCCCCGGGTCCATGAATTATTCCTTCCTCACCATAGCCCAATCGTGAGCCCCCTTCAAATGGAAAAAGGTTAATATAATTACTCTAATTTACTGCAAAACGGAAGGGTAAAGGTACGCGGAAACGTAAACAAGTCCAATAGTTAATTCAATATTGAACTATTTTCCATTTTTTTTTCAAACCCAATAGGCTCTCTTATTTATTTTTTTATTTTTTATGGTTGTTATTTATGTTATTTATTTATTTCTTTTAGCCGACCTTTTACGTTTAACCTCCTACAGCTCTCCAGACCTTCTAACGGGTGCTTCCCTGTCACTTAGGACTTGCCTGACTTTTAAACCTAACTAACACCACACAAATCTTATCTTTTAAAATATTTTCTTGTGTATTTCTTATCGTATATTAATAACAACGCAAGACACACTTAAGTAATAACTAATTTATATGTAGCTTAGACAAATCCAAGCTACGTTGAACGTATGAAAAATACAGAATGGACGAAAGAGAAAAAAAGAGAAAAGGTATCATAATCGCAATGGTGGTGAAAATGGCATACAAATAAGATTGATTTTTTTTAAGCCAGCAAAGGAAGAAGAAAACAAGTTGACAACAATGGCTTGACTTTTTTTTACAAAGAGACCACAATCAAGTTAGGAAACAGACGATTTCCTCTAGGGTGCAAATATGAACCAAAAAACAATTTAAAGTATACTTTTAGAATTTTCCAGGGGGTACGTCCTTCCAAATAACTCCAATTTTGGGAAGAATTCCTCTACATATAAGCAAATATGTAATAACACTAATAAATTGCATGGGGTTGTAACCGAGTATTAATATTATTGTAACATTACGTAAGTAGCTTAAAGAAAAAAAGAAAAGTTTACGCATCATTTTACTGGACTCTCAATCGTCTTTATCGTCCATCCAATCTTCATACATCAGCAATGTCATTACTTATAATTATATAGCACATCATTATATTAACATACTTTTCTTATATCACACCAGGCCTGGCCAAAAATCAATTATAGAAATTTTTTAAAAATTATATCCGTTGCACTATGACAACAGTGCAAGGCTCATTATAGGATTCTAATTAGTTTTCGCATAACTAATATAAGAACATTTTACAATGATAAATCAATTTTTTTCTAGTACATGCTTTGTATTGAACTCTTGGAAGAATTATTATCGATAGAGTCTAATGAAATCCCTTAGTGCACGTGTCACATCTTTTGAACTGGTAGCCCTAGAAAAAAGAAATAAAATAGTTAGGGACAAAAATTGAAAAAGGCAAGAGGCAGCACCTTCGTCTTAAAAACTAAATATTTCAGAAATGGATAGAAAAAAAATTCTTGGAATACATGAATTTTGGTTTCCATAAATATCCAAATAGTCCGGTAGATGGCATACGATTGAAAGCTCAAAAGATGCTAGGAATAGTAGATAATAACAAAAATAAGGATGGACGGCAACTTTTATGGTGCTTTTTAATATAAAAGGGATAGATTCAATTTGTATTCGCTAAAGAGCTTCAGTTTGGAAAAAATGGCGAGCATTTTCAGTGGAATAAGATACTATTCGCTTAATTATTCCAAAAGATGGTAATTCTTACTAAAAGATGGCACTACATGCAGATTTCAGTCTTAAAGCTAAATATAAAACGAACTGTGAAAGTGTAAGATCCCAAATTTATGTAACAGCAGTTCTACTGCTTGTCATCGCTTTAAGGTTTTTAAGACTAGCTAATTTACTGTTGAGCTCAATTGAAGACCTTGGCATATTATAGACATCAAGCATATCTACTTAAAGGGATCTCCATGCATTTTTTCGTTATGGGCAGAATGCACCTTACATAGATTACCAACTTTAAAAGGGAGAAGAACGACATTTTACTCATATCATGTACCAATCTTGTACATTTTGCTCACAGGAAATTTAAATCATACTGATCTTGGCTACCTAATTTTACTCCCAGTTGGACATTTATTTTACAAAAATGCATGATAAATGGGTCTAGGCGTTTACCCCACAGAAAATCCCGCCCCCTATGGAAAATTGCTCCGTACGCAAAATTGAACAGCCAAAGAGGAAGTAAAAAATAGGTACCTCAAAATGTTCGATCAGATGTCCTAAGGGGTAACGAAAGAATCAAATATAAAAACAGTTTTAGGACAGGAGCTCCCAGTTTCGGATCAAATGAACATCCTCCAAAGATTCTACGACCATGAGCCGGAGGTGGGGATTAGGAAGGGGAAGTCCCCCTCCCCCTCCCTATATGGAATAAATTCTGCTCATTTTGGGGTTTAATGTTGCTCTTTACTTCCATAAACAGCGTAGACTAGAAATATTCCCAGATATCAAGAGGGATTAAATATCAATTTCTACCTCCCAATCCCTCCCGTCCCTTCCTCCCTAACTACAAAACAATCAGAGACCCTGTTGTAGAGGTTTAAAGCCCTTATATGCAAATGTTTGGAATTGCGTATTTTTTGCCATGGATAATGATCATGGATAAAAACAACAGTAAGTAAAACAACAGGGAATTTACCTATGATAGTGACATTTGTCTAGACCTTAAAAATATTTTGGTTTTATATCCAAGGGCCGCCCACAGCAAACTGCATATATAAGATCATGGATTTTTTTTCCCAATGATTATCGTATCAAACCAAGAGTCTTAGAAAATCGGGAGAGGACTCATTCGAACAAAATTAAAAGAATGTAAAAAAGTATATTAACAAAAATTAAAGAGAATGGAGGGCAACTAGCCCCATGGCCGTACCCAGGATTTTTTTCGGGGGGGGGGGGGGGCTACAACAAAAAAACTAAAAAAACCCATACAAAATTTTTTTATATCCAATTTTGTTACGTTGTTGCGAGTCAAAAAAACATTTTGGGAGGGGTTCGAACCCCCCTAACACCCCTCTGGGGACGGCCTTGACTAGCCCCTTCCCCTGTCCCTTTTTCCCTCAAAGACATCCGAATGAAATTCTGAGACAATCAGTTCATTCATCATAATTGAAAGGTCCAATAAATATCCCTCTGGGGATGACAAGACCTCCCACAGCCCTTAGGGAAAGGACTGTAAATTTTGCAATTCGTCCATTGCTTACAGATAGAATTTGTTATTGGTAAATATATGGATATTTTCCGGGGGGGGGTATTTTTTTTAGGTGGGGGGGGTAAACGCTGACTCCCATAAAAAAATAGTGTTTTAGAATGGCCGACGAGGAGGGCTCGAAGTTTCAGGTATACACAACTAAGAAAAAGAGAAAAAACTTAAAAGAGGCAGGAGATAGCAGAAGAGGCCTTCCCCAGTGCGAGAACATCATAACAAAATTATATTCTAAAATCGGGCAAAGTAAAATCTTGTGGCTTAAATTCAACCTTTTCGTACTAATAAATATTTGTTTCTTTTTTATAGAATACAGTTTATTGTTACAGCTAGCTTTCATTTTTACCATTATATTTAACTTTTTACGAATCTTAAAAACAACGATAGAATATTACTGATACACAAATTACTTGAGAAATACAGAAAAATACTGATTATCGATATTACTGAAGAAAAGGTCATGATAAATTTAATTACAGCATCTATGATTCCAATATATAGATGGGGTTGAGTCTAAATCCGATATATAAAGGTCTGTTAAGCCCATCTTTCATTAACATCCTCAAAATAGACAATTCAGGGATTTGATCCCTCTGAAACTCCGAAATATGGAAGCTTTTGGATTAAATCGTCTAGACAGAAATAATAAATTGTTTACTAGGATCAGGGCCTTGGATATAATAAGATAATATGCAACAACTCTTCACTAGTAAACAAAAAAAAGAATAGAAAAGATTTTCAGATGAGTTTGGCGGACACGCTTTGACATTATAATAGATAATATAAGACCAGTGTTATCTTAAAGATTACAGCCGGACCACGAATACCTATGAATGCCAAAAAAGGGTTGCAAAAGGAGCGTAAGTACACAGGCACCCAAACAATACATAGAATGTAACTGTGTCTGGAGGCAATCCGATGCAGTCTTCTGGGTTTTAAGATATTGTTGGGTGACGGGTATGCTTGGAAAGACCACAACGACCTCTGAAAAATTATTTAGCATCGTCCTGTCGATTACTTACTATTAGTAATATATTCATTGATTGCCATTGCTGGCTCAAAAGCATTGTTTTTGATTAATATAACCAAAGCCAAATTTTACACGAAACATCTAAAAAAATGTGTTTAATGATAGGAAAGTATTAGGGAGAACTAATCCTCAGATATGATTAATCAAATATGAGGTGAATTAAGAATACTTGCAACGCATAGTGTTGCACGTCTATATTTCATGTCAATAAAAATATTACCTTATCTAAATATTATTCCTGCTTGGTCAAGTACACGAAAATTACTAAAACTTGTAAAAACAAAATAAAAAAACACATTTCGGAGGACTCAGTTTCCCCAGGGTTTAGACCGTGCAACTAATTTTGAAACGGTTTTCGATGCTTCTGCAGTTTTTAAAAAAAGGCATTAGAACCCTCTCCTCAAACAAATGTTGGATTCACCCTGGATTTTGCCTCCCTATTCGTCCCTGTAAATAAAAATAGGACTGAAACCGTGACAAGCACATATTTTCTCAATATATATCATACACTGCTCTCCCCTCTCTCCTATTTTTCAAATACAGCTAAAAAAATAATCATTTTAAATGAAATCATAGTTTTGATGGCATGATTTCTTCCAGAAAAGGAAAGAAGACTCATCCCACGATATGTTTAACATTTTTAGCTTTCTGAACCATTTCCATCCTTATCTGACAAAAACCCTGAAACAATTGCTCTGAAAGCAAGCAAACTTGGAGATTTTTCAGGGGAGTAAAGTCTAAAGTGTTTAATTTTTTGGGATAAACGGATTCTTTTTTCAAGTTTGATAGATTTTTTGTGCTTCTGTAAAATTTTAGTCTTCTGCTATAGGGCATGAACACTTTACCCTCATCTCTGGTAGCAACTGCCAACCTAGAATTACCTTCAGCTTAAAAAACAAACAAACGAGTTTTTACTTCTAAATCAAGTTTTTTGGTAGTTGAATTATAGGGGTAGAGTGGGATTCCAGTTGTATGATGTTGACCTGTGTAGTAGTTTAGTTGTGTGGAGACCAATATTGGCTGCCAGAAGGAAGAAAAAGAAGAAACTCAATAATCAATAACGATACCAGTTCTTCAAACGGGAACAAATTGGTATTAAGTAGAAACTAGGGATTGTCTCGAGTGATGCCATCGCCGAATAAAAATCTCAGTATCTTTAAAAGAAATACCCTTTCAAGGCTGTGCTTAAAATTGATAATGAATAAACAGTATTTCAAAAAATATTGTGTCAAGTCAACTGAATGGCTTTATTCAATATAATAATGAAAAAACAACAACAAGGGAATGTAAAGCTATCGGACACTCGGACTACGTCCTTTGAATTGTAACAATTTTAATTAATTGTTCATTTTCTTTTCTTATTTTCCTTCCATTTTTCTCGAGTACATAGCTGAAATTTTTAGTTTCTGTTGATTTGTTTGCTTTTCATAGATTGGCTATGTAATCGCATAGATTGCGTGTTATACGTAAAATTCGAAATGACTTTAAATGCCCAGTGCACTTGGGTTCTATCTTAATTATTTTGTAGTTATCTTTAAATAGACTTTACTCACTTTTAAAAAAGAAGAAATGATACAAATTTGAGCACATCTCTTTATTGTTAATTAGATCAAAGGATAAAGGATAAAAAAATTCGGTTAAAAGAATTTTTCTATGTATGTTTTTCTTTGTGAGTGAACATTTCTTCATCCTAAAAAAGTAGACATTTGTTTGCATCTTCATAGCATACACAATTTTTTAAGATATTTACTAATGTAAAATTTTTTAATGTAAATGTAAAAAATTTTAAATGTAAAAAATCTAATTTTAATGTAAAATATAATTTCTGAGACCACGCTGGAAAAGTATATCGAAAAATAAGTATACCTCAACTTCAATGGTCCATACATTCCCTATTAAATACAAATTTGAAGGTATTAAATACTTTTTCGTTCTTAAAATCAGGATTCAAAATCAATTTTTTATTTTGAATAGTACCGCAGCTCAGCCGGCCAAAATCAAATCAAAGTACCAGCAAAACCCAGGTTTTTAGCAATTGTAGTTAGAAGCAACTAGATTGCATGGAAAATGTTGGGGAGTATTGTATTTTCAGCAAGATAAATAAAGTAGGAGACAACTAGCGACTTCTTTGGGATTACTAATCGATTCAGTTGGGTAATAATAGAAATTAGTAAATCTAACTGAAGACTGCTGGGGATACGTTTTGGTTTTAGACAGCCAAACTTCTTTGCATATAAAAAAAAATCGGGTGCCATTCTTCAAGATTGCTATTTTCATTATTCCAGAGTATAGCCAACAAGAAAAAAAGTTTTTCAAGTCAGAAGCTTCTTACTTCTATTAATTGACAGCCAAATAAATCATAGTTTCATATTTTCGGAATAAGTGGAATGTGGACAGTCTGTAGATAGTTTTGCTAAATTAAAAAACACATTTTTTGAATGGCTGTACTGATTGCAATTTAATACAGAACGGAGGAGTATTTCCCAATCACTGACAACTCGAGGATCCCTGATTGAAAATGTATACATAAATTAGTCAGACAGGAAAATCCAACTCCTAAAGAAGATGAACCAAAAAGTAAAAATAAAAAATAAAAAAACTAACCCCACAGTCTTATCGAGAAATGCTTTCATTTGTTCGTCTGTTGCTGTAACACAACCACTTGGTGTAGTGCGAGGTAATGTAGCGAAGGTTTGTGTCAATAACATTTTTGTATTCTGCAAGAAAGGATAAAATCACGAAAAATAAAAAGTGAAAGTTCACTTTGACTTAAAAAAATGTGATTTTTCACAACAAGTTGGCCAAATCTGACAAAGAAAAATAATAATAGAAAACCTATAAAATTATGCTAATTTTGGAAAAAAAAATATTTTAGGACGATATTCACAGCCTGTCTTCAGTGCCAAATTAAAAAAAAAGTAAACCTAAAAAAAAAATCGTGGCAAAAAAAATGAGACCTTACAAATTAAAACATTTAGAATTATGAGCAACACTTCGAAGAAACAAAACAAAAGCGATTCAAAATACCTAAATCGACATTGGATGAAACAAAAGCTCTTCAACGCTGACACCAGGAGAGTATACCAGGATATGGGAGGAGTTAGGGGTTTTGAACCCCCCCCTCCCCCCCCCCCGAAAAAAAATTGTCCGACTCGTAAAAAACGTAACAAAATGCAACAAAAAAAGTTTTTTTGTAAGTACTGTAATACTGTAGCCTAATAGTACTGTATCTCCACAAGTGGTAATTTCCGAAGCTCTACGCATGCCTTAGAATATTCATTTTATTTTTATCAATAAGTAATTGCGGTTATATACATTTTTTTGTTAATAATTCTATATTTCTTTCAGTAGAATTTTGAACCGTCTAGTTTCGTCCTAGCCGAGTGGTTAGCACTCCAGCACTTGCATTGAATCAGGAGATCAGTACCTGCGCAACGCAGACCATTGGTCAGCATGTGAAAAAAGTTAAAAAAGTGTGATTCCTATGGCGAAAAACATAGTCGCTAAATTATACTTAGCAATATACGAAGACAGGGCGTTTTTCAATTACTTTTACAGTTGAATTTACCAGACACTTTTTCATGTCTTTTTCTAGGTTCTACAGCCACCTTTGAAGAAAATACCTGGAAGCACTTACACATGTCTCATTGATTTGATTAGTATATGAATATTAATGAATAAACATTTCAGAATACGGTTTTTAGTGCATCACTAAATCCGCCTTTGGGGATACTGCATCTCAGCATTTATCTTCTGTTAACATCTATGGTTGGAAAGATGCACTTGAATTGACTAATATTCAAGGAGTGAATGGGGATCGTCGTTGGTCACAACTTCTATTTTCTCTCTGCGCTGATCCCCAGCCCCATTATAACAGATGTTGAAGATACTCTGTGGAGCAGTTATTGCACTTCTTGTGAAGAACTAACAAGCAACGAAACGTCGTCAGCATCCCAAGATCCGTGGGATTCTCCGTGGCAACGTATTATGTATATAAATATCAACTATATTCTATCACTTTCAAAAAGCGACAAGAACCATGAAATAGCAAGGACAATTACTGGCATGCGTTTTGTTTTCTCATTAATTCCCATTAATTATAGATTTTTAGCTGGAGTTGTAGATTGCAGAAAATTTGATTTTAATCTACAGTAGCGGAGAATTTGTTATCACCATACCTAAGAATCCATCCAAACATGCCATGTACAGGTTATTCAATTCCCTTCATGCCAGGAAATCTTTTTCCTATGCAGTGTTGTTTTCAGGCTTAGACTACCTACTCTAGACTAAAAAAATAGCAAGAAACAAGAAGAAAAAAAATACAGATTTGAAAGACAACACTGGCAACAGCAATAAATCCAACGAAATACTAAAATACTGGTAATTAAACACAAGAAATACAGGAGTAGTAACTTGATCTCCTTTTCCCCGTGATGGGTTAAAAGTAACGTAAAAATGAAATTTAACTTGTGAATTATCGAGGTAAATAAAGTTAAAAGCAGTACAACTTACCTCTCTATCCACACTAGCAAATGAATATATGACTTCAGCCACATCTACCGTATTATAGCTGGATAGTTGAAAAATTGAAGCATTTAGTAAAGTTGTGAGTATAAGGGCACCTTGTGAACTTATCACATTCCTAACCAGTTCCTGACGCTGGGAGTCTTCATCGTTATATGTTACACCATTACTGGGCTAAAAAATAAGGAACACAAACTTACTTGATCAATAAAAATAAATACACTTGCTTTGTGCAAAGCAACTTCATGGCAATAATATTTATATTATTGTATCACCGATGAATTTTAGTCTTTCCACTTTACTCTTTTGACTTGAGAGCAAAATAATTTTAAAAGCCTAACCCCGTATTCAATATAATTTATTTTAATTAATTGCAATTACCTATACAATAAGCACAATTTTTATGCTCTATTTAATGTCGTTTGTACAACAAAATTAATTTACACGAGTAATTTGAAAATCGGAAAAAATGGTCAATGTCTAGCGGTCTAACTTTCCCTCTCTATACGTCTATGTAGTTCCTATTGTACCAAGAATTATAGTCAAAATGAAAAAAAAACATTAGAGTTAAAAATCTTGCAGCTCCGTAGCACCTCTTAAGAAAGGTTCTAATAGGAAGATTTTTTTAATTTATCCTGATACTTTTTTCTTCTTCTCGCTTTGATTGTTAAGTAGATGCTTTCGTATAATCCCATCATCGAAATCGAAGTCCAGGAATTTATCCTAATAGATAAATACACCAAGAATTTTCTATCTATAACAGGAGAAAGCATAGGTAATTGAGCTCTAACACACAACAAGCAAATAACTATTTTAAAAGGTTTTTTACACATCTAAAACGGATATATATTAAAAATCTTGCAGCTCCGTAGCACCTCTTAAGAAAGGTTCTAATAGGAAGATTTTTTTAATTTATCCTGATACTTTTTTCTTCTTCTCGCTTTGATTGTTAAGTAGATACTTTCGTATAATCTCATCATCGACATCGAAGTCCAGGAATTTATCCTAATAGATAAATACACCAAGAATTTTCTATCTATAACAGGAGAAAGCATAGGTAATTGAGCTCTAACACACAACAAGCAAATAACTATTTTAAAAGGTTTTTTACACATCTAAAACGGATATATAACAATACAGAAATCTCGAATGTTTGTGCATCATGACCAGCTTTAGCATGTGTTAAAATCCAATAAAACCTAGCATGAGCCGTCAGAGTATTTTTTCCATTTTTTTTTTTTTTTGACGGCATTGACAAGAAAGTTGAAATAACGTTTTTGTATTTTTACTGTAACAGAAATAAGGCCACCCCCCCCCCAGAAAAAAAAGTAATTCGTTCATGTAAATCAAACCGTGAACCTGAGTTTTTATGTAAGGAGATTTCAGTTTTAAGCTGAGAGGTTGCTTAATCCCACAAGATTTTTAACAGGTTACCAATTAAATTGTTACGTGTAAAATTTGATTAAAACAATGACGACTTTGCTCAGAATTTTATTTATGGGGGAGGGGGGAGGGTAGGAAGATCTAATGAATAATTCTGCAGTAGATCTCTTCAATGATTATTATCTGGCGTTACGCCAAATGGGCATAAGTTTCCTTTCCTACATTTTGCAAGAGAACAAGAAACTGAATGAATTATCCCTATAAATTGCTTTTGAGAAAAGTTTCATTGCTATTTTAGTTCTTATGGTCACAGAAATTATATGAATGCCTAAATTTCAAAATCGACCGCGATTTTTCCTTTCTCTACAGATGGGGGAAGGGAATTCCCCTGTCTACATACCATTTAAAATTTGGGCATAAAGCTTATACTACGTTTGAACATACCAAGACTACTTTTCTCATAAGCCCAGTTACTTATTGGGAGGCCTGATACTTAACCGATGTGGATTAGGATTAGTTATCAGATAATTTACACATGCTAAACCCAGAAAATGCAGGATAAGCGAGAATAAGCTAGGTCATATGTAAATAAATAATTCAATCATTTCAAAAATTGAAAAACATTTGAATTTATGTATAAAAAGAACAAAAAGGGACAGTAATAACTGAATGTCGCATACCTTCAGGCAAGGCTATATCGAGTGAGGGGGGGGGGGAGCTCTGAGTTTGAGCCCCCCCCCCCGGAATTTTGTCCAACTGGTCTCGTAAAAAAGTATCAAAAATGCAAATAAACAAGTTTTTGATGTGTTTTGTAAAGTTTTTTTGTACCCCCCCTTCCTCCGAACAAAAATCCTGGATACACCCTAGCCTTCAGAGATCTATAATTAAGCTGTATTCACATTGGAGTATACGTGACACTCGTTGTTATTGGCGTAATTTTTTACGTTTCAGCTAAAACATGACCAGATACGTATTTGCTGTTATCTCTTAAGGGCTGGGCACACGTAGCTGATTTGTTAACCAATTTCAGCATCAGTGGACAAACGTTAGCGGTAAGAAAAGTTGGTTTAAAGAAAAAATTATTGCGCGAGATTTTCAAAACAAAAAATCATGGACACAAATAGTCAACTGGAGTTTATTAATAGCTGCGTGATTGATCTCAGCTTAATTCTCAGTTTAGTTCTCAGCTCAGTAGCTTGTTCTTTCACCACAGACATCTCTGGCTCACTGTTTATTTGTATCCCTATTTTTTGTGATGATCATGATGAAAATCGGCGGCTGAAAACTAGAAAATTTTTCAAGCTCAAATCGACGCTGATTTCTTTTAAAATCGGCGCTGATTTAGAAATCAGTTCCCGAAATCAGCTACATTTGCTCAGCCCTTTACAGATTACATCCGGGGAATCCAGGGTTAGCTGGATAAATCGGTTAATGGTTGCTCGAATGCACTGTTAGTGCTATACTGCTATGGCGAGGATAGGCCAAGACGTTCTTGATTTCAGACACATAACTTTTCGTCAGATTTGATGTGGTTTTTCGTCTAATGACTTCAAATGCTTGGTACAATCGCGGAAAATTGAAAAGATCTCAGAGAAAGTTTTGCTGTCTTTTATCATCAAGGTTGTGACGCAGTAGTTTGATTATAGCTTCGTTTAGATTAAGCTTTCTGACTAGGGAAGAAAATTTCTCTAATTGGAAATGGAATATACAAGTGGAGCTTAGAAATGGCATATTGATTTCATTGCCTATCCGACAATATCAGCATATTGGATAGGGATGGGGGGGGGGGGGGTGGATAAGTAATGTGGTGTTCCGATCATTTTTGCTGAACAAGCCAAGCGAGAAAACAGAGTTATCTCAACCAATTTTTAAGTGAAATAATAAGATCAAATACATACTAATAATAACTAAAAGACAAAAAACAACAACAACAAAAAAACAAAACAAAAAAGAAGAAAAAAACCATATAGGGCACACCCCTACAATCTGGTGATGATAAAATTACGACACTTTTTTTGCTAGGGAACATATTTTCCGCAGTCGTTAGAGAATCTGTAACAATGTCAAAACTGCGAAGGCTTCATCCAAGCCTGAAAAAGATAAGAGTTATGGAAACCGTCTAAAGAAACAGGGAAAATAGAGAGGCAGCTGGGACGATTTTGGCCAGTAATTGACGGAGGAACTGATTTTCGACATTCCAATTCAGTTTTAGCGCTGACCTAGAGAGTAAACTACGAATTTAAAGTCTCAAGTTTGACAAAACCTTATAATAAAAGAATGTATTATAATATTACGTTAGATTTGAAGTAGAGAGAGAGAGAGGAAAAAACGGGTAGAAATGACATCTTCACGCAGGCAGTGACTCTCCGAGATCAAATAGGATTATTTCAAATTATAATTCCTTAAGTAATGCAACTAGGGGCACCTCATGAAAAGCCACATATAGAAGTTTTACAATTTTGACCCGCAGTTTTTTATTGATTACCGCTTTGTAAATAAATTGATTTTAAAACATAATATTGAGTTAGGATCAAAGCCCTCCCAATTTTTTTTTGACGAAATTCTACTTGTTCGGGAATAAGGGCATAGTCAAGGGTTCCTGAGAAAAGAATGTATCAATAAAAATGTTATTAACCTCTTTTCTTCTAAACTAATTTTTGGGCAGGGCAAAAGATGAGACACAATAAATGCATAGGCTAGTGTAAAATCAGGTTTCTATCCAAGGGGTGGGTATCCGTTTTGAATCATCCCCCTGAAATGCTTCTCTAACTCACAAACTGGTAGTAAAAATACAGGTAAAAAGACTATTTCTAAAAAAAAACAAAAAAAAACGACTCGTGAATTGGTCTTAAAAATGCAGGTAAAAAAAAACCTCATTTGAGAGCGTTAGACGAAAAACAATAGAAGGCAATCCCCTTCTTAATTCTTTTTCTAACCCCCCTCCCCCGAACAAAATTGTAGTTACGGCCTTTTCTAAAACATGCTTCTGCTAGTAACAACTCATTGCAGAACAAAGCCACTTGCGACCAATAAAACCTCCACCCCAATCTATTCAAAACTTCACTCTCCCTCGTCCCATGAAATTCCTATTTCCTTTCTTTATGTTCTTGAATCACCCCATTTGTGGACGTCCTGCTTTTTGCTTGGCCCAGGGGAGTAGCTCCAGAATTTTTATTAGGGGGGGGGGGGGGCAAGAGGGGTCCATAACCGCATAGTCAAGGGGCATGGACTATATAATAGTTATTTTGGTACTTATCGGTTAGCTGGAACACACGCGAGAAGTGAAGTTTGATTAATGCTAATGAAAAAGCATAGCATATATTAAATACATAACCTAACCTAACCTATGTACCTTTTTTTGCCCCTTCAACCCCAAAAAACTAAAGTTTATATATTTTTCACGGAGTCAGCAATACCTCAATAGGCAAAGGAAATCCATTTTTCATCAGGATCTTTGAGATTCTATATGCGGTTCTTGTCGCGTGTGTTCCAACTAACCGATAAGTACTGAAATCTCCAAATTCTTGGGGGGGGGGGCAAATACCCCCCCCCCTCCCCAGAAAAAAACCGAAGCCCCTGGCTTGGCCCCAGATGGATGGTCAAACACCACGTTTCTTTTCATAATCTCTCAGCCTTCATACATAAAACGTGACCTGGCCATCTTAACCTTTCTTTAATTGTAGCCTTAGAAAGTGGGATAGACCCCATTTTTGATAAGGCTTATTCTTTAATATAGGGTCAGCCAAACGAAGCACCCGTGTTTCGGTCAAAACCATACTTTAACCCTGTCATTTTAGCAAGGGCGGATCCAGGATTTTTTTAGGGGGGGGGCGCAAAATAGGTTGATCCAGTAAACTTGCGTTAGGAGCAAGTTTAATTAACGGAAATTTGCGTTAATTAAGTAAATTACACTACTTTAGACTACATTAAAAGGGCGCAAGCCCCCCTGGAGCTGCCACTGCATTATAGTGCCCTCCAATATCTTAATAGTAGTTCAAAGGCTTAATCTTCCTATTCTTCCAAAGTGTACGATGTTCTTCAAGACTATTCTTCCAAACTTCTCCTAAAACAAATCTTTTTTTGCCATTGATAAGCGATACTGGGATCTTAAAACATAGACCCCCTTCTTTTGCACGCTAAAATGTAAGATAGGGAACATGCTGTTCCCTGACTGTGTCAGAAATCCCGTCTTTATCCCTGAGTTTACCCTAAAGACCAGAGTTATAACCGCATCAAAATATGAGGATAAACCTTGGCTACAATTCAGAATCAAACAGTTGATCATGCTTAAAAGAAGATAAATATACAGATTCAGTAATTTAGAATTTCATATACAGAAAGTCAGCAATGGATTGATATCAGAATTTTATTCTTACTTTGAAAAATTAAGACCGTACACCCCACTGGTTTAAAAATAACGCGCCAAAAACTTGCACAGGAAACATACCATTTCCTATTACCTCAAATACTTGTGCACACAACCCGATAAAAACCAGTTTCATGACCATCTTAATTAGCGAATCAATTTTTTGATAAAAATTTACTGTGAAGTTTCAAATTTACAAAACCCGTTTCCTTGAGCATCGCCATGGACATCAAGCATTCAACTCGGTCTCATTTTTTTTTATTAATTAATCTTTTCTCTTCAGTTTCCTTAATAGCTTTCCGTTTAACCCCCCCCCCCGCTCCTTAGGCTAAAATGCAAGGCCGTATCAAGGGGGTGGGGGGTTACCCGGGTTGAACCCCCCCCCCTGAAATTTTTGGCCGAGCCAAAAATTAGTCGAAAATTAGTAAAACCTTAGTAAAAATTAGTAAAATTAGTCGAAAACCGAGTCGAAAATTAGTACCCCCCCTGGAACAAAAATCCTGGATCCGCTCTTGCTAAAATGTTGTAGTACTACGCTGGAAGCATTTATGAATGCAACAAATGTGGAACCGAGTGCTTTTAAAACATTTGAACTGTAATTGCATTGTTAGAGCAAATATGCACATCAATAAGCTCTTCCATTCTTGAGAAATTGTAAAAAAAAAAAAAAAAACACTTTTCTTTCCAGTCCAAATACCCTTCTGCTTGAGAGTCGTTCGATATGGTTACTATGGACCACAGTTTATATAATTAGTTTATCTAATTATATCACAGTTTATCTAATTATATAAACTGTGCTATGGACGGTCACATGCATGAACGTCCTGTTGTGGAAAATTAAGAAATTTCGATACTTGTCTAAAATATAAAACACACTTGAGAACTTGTATTGCGAATACCCGTTTTTTCACGCTGTCTATACCAGACAATAACTTTCGAATCGTTGAGAAACCACATTATAGTTTTTTTTTAATTATATATTTAGTTGGTATTTTAGGTTGCACGTTCTGGGCACCCCCCCTCCCCTCCATAATTCTTTGTGGTAGTTTTCGTAATTTTGTTACTAAAGTATTGTATTTTCATTATATATGGTTTTATTTCATTAGCATTCACCAAACTTCACTTCTCGAGTGTGTTTTATATGATAGTATAATAGACAAGTACCGAAATTTCATAATTTGTCGAAAGTGGATTTAGGAATACAATACATATTGAATTCGAATGCATAATTTCCATCAAGACCGCACCCACTTTGGGAGAGTTCAGTTCCTACTTATAACTTTAGTAAATTTTATGTGTTTAATAGCTTTCGATGAGCAACTTAAAACTAATACGCTTTATATATTTAGAATCAGTACAAATCGTACGTTTTGCTGTTGCATATATTTCAATTTTAATATCATAATGATGCTTCGAGAAAGATAATCATTCTTCGAAAAGTGCAACTGATGGAATATTTATTTACAGGAGGGGGGGGGGGAGGGTTGAAATATAAAGCGAATACATTGTTATAGGGATATGCCCCGTGGACGCCAGGAGAGGGCAATGCCCCGCGGAAACAAGAAGACATTCAAAATGAATATAAATAGGAAATGAGAAATATTTATATTTAAACTTCGGTAAAACAAATCTCCTGGTGGCACCTGCCATCCCCAGGAAAACTTCCTAAAAGCGCTCAAGATCCCTCCTCCACATATATTCACCTCTTTTACCGGTAAACATATGAATATGGTCCTTGTTTTACAAAGAAAAAAAAAATCTACAATAAGAGGGGAGCTATCACCCTGTAGCACCCATATCACAGGCTTTGTTCATATTATTAATCGTTAACTTTGTATAGACACACTCCATTGGGTCAGCACCAATAAGGTGATTCCCACTGCACATGCAGGCAGGCCTGCTGCATGCAGGCAGGCTCCACTAAAAGATAATTAATTATTGATTTTCTTTGCTACGCTCTTCTTTATTCTTTTCGCACTAAATTCAAGCCTTTTGATATTCTTCTTGCTAACTTCAGAAATTATACTCCTTGGCCTGCAATTGTTTTGGTGTCAAAAACTGGTTCTAAAGGAATATGGAGATATACAGTTTTTTTGCTATGGCGATCACTCTGAGCACCAAGTGGCAGAAACTAATTTGAAATTACTTTCGGATAACGCTAGTGCTCGCAAAGGAACGGAAAAAGATGTTGGTAAAGCATTTACCGGATTGGATTTGTTTCTACATATTTATAAATCGTCATCACCTACTTATCTAGCATTAAATCCAGCAAGCGTTATTGCAGATTGCAGAAGATTTACTGGCACCTAGCCTAATCCTGCAAAAATAGCTTTTACTCAGGATGAATTAAATCGCACAAAAGCGAATCTTACAGCTTAGGTTTCCCGTCAAGTTAAGGCTAAACTATCAGATCCGGATACAGCAAATCAAGGAGTTTGATAATATAGTCAAAACAATTTATGATACTATTTCGATTGATTGCAATCCCAAATTCCAAGAAATAGACAGATCGTTCAAAGGACTATTTGCAATGGTTAAAACCTTAGAAAGTAGGATTTTGTCATAGGAATCGAAAGTGGATGATTTCGAACAAGAAAAGATGGTGGATTGCTTAGTGATGAATGGAACAAAGCAGAGGCCTGGAAATGATCTAAAGAAAGAAATAACGGTTATCATTAAAGAAAAGATGCTGGCCCCTGGTTTTGAAGTTAATAATATTGTAAATGTTTTGATTTCGTTTGAATGACTCTAACATTCAATCTAAAGTGTCTCCAGTGCTAATACACTTCAGATATGCTGAAATAGCTCGAATTGTTTACAAAGCAAAGATTCAGCTAGCAATAAGTGGAATATTTTTGTCGAAATCGCTAACAAAAAAGCGTCGTGAATTTTTAAATCCGGCAAGAGATTGCTTCAGTAAATTTAATGTGTGGACTGACCTTGGGCAAATTCTGGCCATACCACCAGGTCAATCATTGATACGAAATATTCGATCATTCGCAGATTGTATCTAGATATAGTTTTTTAGTATAATTATTATTATTTATTTTATTATTACATTATATTTTTTGGTACTTGTCGGTTATTGGAAACACACCCAAAAAGTGAAGCTAGATTAATCCTAATGAAAAATAACAAAACATGATGATAAAACAATACTTTAGAAACAAAATTATGGAAACCTAACCAAACCTAAGGTAATGTAGCCTAACCCCCACCGCACCCCTAATGTGTAAATATATAACCCAAATTATACAAGTCCAATGCATTATTTGTAAGTCAACTGCATTGGATCATCCATCACTTGTTTTTGTAGCTATGAAACCGGCTTTCTGATATGTAACTTAAGCGTAATTCTTAAATGTGTTTCCAATAACTGACAAATACTTATTTATTTATTTTTTTGGTTTTGCATGTATATTTTATTATTTTTTGGCATATCTAGAATTTGTTGTCTTTTTTTACTAGCACATTAATTGACCATCTAAAAAAGATCGTTTCTGAAAGAGTACCTGATGTTGTTGGTTTATGTGAGACTTTTTAGATTCTTATGCTTTTGGATTTGCAAGGTTATAAGTTGGAGCGATTGAATCGACAAAAGATGGACAAGGTTGGTCTTGCCTTGTACATTTCTAATACTCTCCCATAATCTCTTAGAATAGAATCCAGAATCCAGAAATATCGAAGGAATCTTTGAATCACTGTTTATCGATATTAAACGTGGAGATAAGGATTTAATTGTTGGTATTAGTTATCGATCTCCTAGTGGCTCTATTCGTCTATTTCTACCCATCCTTAATGATCTACTGGATACCATCCTCAACAGTCGAATGAGTTAACTATTATGGGATATTTTAATATAAATTTGATGGATATAAGGTCTTCCGTATCTTTGGATTTTTTTTCGTCCATGCTTGCCCCCGGTACTTTACCTTCTGTAAGTATCCCATCTCGCATAACAGAAAATACATCATCTCTGATTGGCAATACTTTCTGTATAGCTACCTTTATCTAAAATTGTGTTTTAGTAAGTGACATTTCTGATCATTTTCCTATTTGCTCTAGATACTGTTTTGATAATCTGACTATATTGAGAGGACCAATTAGTCTGGTCAAAGGCCTTTTAGATTTGGTGAAGTGGAACTAATGCTTCTTAGGTCAAGGTTGGCAGAAATTTATTGGGGTAATTTTGAGATTGATTCTGATTTTTGTGATTTATTTGATACTTTTTATGAGTCTATTAAAGACGCTGTTCTTGATATTTTGTTCTGTTTCACCTTCTAATCGTAAATCTAAGAAGACCTTTCTTCTAAATCCTTGGATGACCCCTGGTCTCCTAAGGAGTTGTAGGAGAAAAAATAATCTCTAGAGGGCCTGTAAGTCGGCTAGCCCTTCAATGAAAGCTATTCGCTTTCAGCGATTTAAAATTCAGGAATATTTATAATTCCGTGTGTCGAAACGCAAGTCCCAGTATTATTTTAATTGTTTTTCAGATTGCACTAAGGATATTTGAAAAACTTGGCAGGTTATAAATTCTGTCTTTAGGCCCTCTTTTCAGTCTCCATCAGTCCCTTCTTTTTTGGATTTCGATGGCAAAATTTTCGAGAGTGAACTGAACGTTCAAGATGCATTTACTTCATATTTTGCGAATATTGGTAAAAGGGCCGCTTCTGCTGTTAACTCTTCTCCATCAAGATCCAACTTCAGGTCTTATCTTGGGCCAAATTGTATTAAATCAATGTTCTTGGAACCAGCGACTGATATAGAAATTACTAAAACCGTCATGGGATTGAGAAATTCCTCGTCATCTGGCCCCAATAATATTCCTGCTAGAGTAATTAAGTTCATACTTCCTTCCATTATTTCTCCCTTAACGAAATTTATTAACCTCTCCTTTCCGCATGGTATTTTCCCGAGTAGTCTGCCAACTATCGGTCAATATCTTTGTTGTCTGTGTTTAGCAAAATATTTGAAAATGCGATGCTTTCTCATCTTAATAATTTTCTTACTTCCAAAGATTTTTTTTCACACTTTTCAGTTAGGGTTTCCAGCTAATCATTCAAGTGAGCATGCTTGTGCAGTTTTATTGAATTATCTTCACTCTGCCCTAAACTCCCTTTTGATTCCTGCTCCTTTGTTTCTGGATGTTCGTAAAGCCTTTGATTCTGTAACCCACAGTGTTTTTCTTTTTAAAATTTCTCATTTTGGCGTAAGAGGTAGTGCGTTTCTTTGGTTCAAGTCTTTCATATCTGGTAGAATAATTTCTTTGAATCCGCCTTTTCGCTCACAATCAAGTGTTGACCAGGGAGTCCCTCAAGGGTCAACACAGTGTTCTTCTTTTTAAAATTTCTCATTTTGGCGCAAGAGGTAGCGCGTTTCTTTGGTTCGAGTCTTTCATATCTGGTAGAATGATTTCTTTTAATCCGCCTTTTCGCTCACCATCAAGTTTTGTCCAGGGAGTCCCTCAAGGGTCAATTTTAGGGCCAGTATGGTTCTTAATATATGTAAATGACCTAATTTTTGCAGTTAGAAATACAAATCCTACTTATTGCTGTCGTCTATGTCGTCCAACATTTTCCCGTACCCATAACCATAGTTCGGATTCTCTTGCTACTTTTACCAATGATACCACCCTTATTACTTGGTGGAAAACAGATGATGAGGTTCGTACAAAGTTAATGGACCTGTTCGAGAGAGCTTTAATTTGCTTTGATGCTAACTCTCTTGCCCTAAATGTTTCTAAAACTACTTTTTTAGTTTTTTTTTCTCGTTTTTCTCAGGCTTGTGCTTAACTATCTGAAATTCCTTTTTTGAAAATCGAGCAAATTTTCTCAGGCTCGCAACTTTTGACAGTAGCTTTAAAATTAGGGAATTTTACATATTTAGAATCAACATGAAAAGCCAATTCTTTTGACGAATATAGTTATCAAAACTTCTTTTTCTAGAGTTTCGGTCACTATTAAGACGGGTTGCTCCTTACTTACGGTTCATTACCAGGAACTGTTTGATTTGCGTTGACTGTTTGGCATTATTGCCTAACCGAAGTAAATTAACACATATTCTAATCTATTGTGATACGTACAGACATACAAGTTTTATACCGTATTTTGTTTCTGATGTTAACGCGATCCCATTGTTTTAACTCTATTCAAAAATTAATTTTTCATATTGATGTTTAATTTTTTGACTTGTCTTCATTATTTTTCTTTAATCTGATAAGTGCTTTTCTGTAATTTTTTTGAATTGCATTAGTTTGGCTGACGATTTAAGGGGGTTTGCTAGCAAGGCCACTTTGACAATAAAACCTTGTCTTGTCTTGCAATGCTCTCCCTATGCCTTGTGTTTCTTCAGACTAAGCCCACAAAAAACATCCGTATAAACAGGGATAAGGCACAACTACCGATTACCAATTGAACCAACTACTAACCTCGCTTCCATCCTCGTATGCATTATTTAACACTTTAAGATACTCATCTGGCATACCTTACAACGCCGTGACCGCCACTAAATCTTTTCTATTTGCTGAATTAAATGCCTGTTCAAACTCCCTAACATTTAGGACTAAAGAGCTCTGAAAATTCAGACAGTTCTCAATTATTATTCTAAGCGTAAGCACTTCGTCACCTCATCCTCTTCTGTTCCTAAAACCAGACCATTCTTCCCATAAGATTACAGCTACAGCATATCATGGTCTAACAAGTGTCATCATCCTAACATTAATTTTATATGTTTTTATTTTTGACTTTCTAATTAAGTGTTGACCTTTTTCATTTATTTTTTTTTTTACAATGAATTATGTTTGACGTGAACGTCACGTTCTTTTGATGATATATATATATATATATATATATATGTATAATGCCTTTGTGATATATATTCGGCAAACATGCTGTGAAAGAAATTTTAAAATAAAATTCTATTTCTGTAATAAACTTGCATCCTACAAAAATCAAGCCAGTGCGTTCAAAATTACTGCACTCACTCACTTCTTTTTATACAATGGTTTAAATAAAGCTCTCCTAATCCTTAGGTACTTCTCCTTCATCAAAGCCATATCCCTGATTTCCAATATCTTAGCTCCAAGTACATATATTTATAAATTTTCAATCGCTTTATTACTATCTCTAACTTATTACTAAATAAATATTTCTTCACTTCCAATTTTTCAAAAAAATTTCTCATTATTTTCTACACCAGACTCACAGTTTAACGCATTCTAAAAATGTCATACCATCTCTCTTTAACATTCTCTTCACAAGTAACTGAGACCCAGTTCCTATCTATAACTGATCTGCCAGACTACTTCCACTCAATATCTTAAAGTACTAAGTACATAAAAAAAATGTCATCATATGAAGTGCCGAAACTAGGACTCTAAGATTTTTTTTCTTGGGTTGTTCCAAAATTGTAAAGTTTTTCACAATGTTTCTCACGAACAGCAATGATACTGCCTACGTGCAGACGCCTTTCACAGATGGTTCTAAACTATTTGAGTTATCAAAACTCCATTTTAGAGTTCTAGTTACTATCAGTACGAGTTGCTCCTTACTTACAGTTCGTTACAAGGAGTCATTTGACATGCGTCGACTGTTTGGCATTGTCGTCTAACTAAGGGAAATAAACACACAATCAAATCGATTATAATATGGACAGACATAGACATCATTTTTAAGAGTTCCAAATAGGGATAGGTCCTTTTATAAGACAGTGAAACCAAAAATATAAACACTGTCTAATAAAAGGAACTATCCCTATTTGGAACTCTTATTGATTTTATCATAGAAAAGGCAGTGTGGTCATCGAAAAAAAAAAAATCTTTCATTTTTATATCGCAAATTGGTTCTTCTTAGCACTTTTTATTTTTTTTATTGCACTTTTTAGTTCTCACATTTTTTTTTTTTTTTTACCTTGACAATCATCAAATATTTTAAATTTTTACCGAATTAATACGCACTTTAATACATTTGTCATTGAACGACGAACCGAACCTTATTATTGTGTGTCACAAACTAGGATGCTATTGTGTCTGTATACAAAATGATATTATTAAATTATAAGCCAATGCTGACAAGTGGCTCTTAGGTTTTAACTTTTCAAGTGTTGTGTTATTCATTTTCGATCTAAAATCCCATTTTCGGTTCTTCGTTACTGCTTCCAGAACAAACTAAGATTCCTGTATAATACGTAGAGGAAGAAAAGGATTATGGAGCGATTATTGACAATTGGCTAAAGTTCCACGAGATAGCTACAGTTGGAGCTGGGGACGCTTTAAATAGAATCAATAAAAACCAATCTCCTTCTATCTTTATTAGGCTCAAGCAGTTGTACGACCACATCTGGACATTTGAACCTGGCTTTACAGTACTTTTTATTCTGATTAAACCAAATGACAAGAAAATATTCAAAGATATGCAACATTTGTCATACAAAAGAAGACTTTCTTCCCATAGACGAACATCATTGATCTACAGACGTAGGCGCAATGACCCCTAGGAAGGTAAGGTATTTTGAAGTTGTACAATATGTTGTAGGTCTACCTTATACTTATGATTATTACTGCACTATCTGTGAGCAACGCTAGGTCTTTTCTAATTTTAGTTCACTCACAAATTATGAAGGGCTTGTTTAGTGGAAAAAAGATTTATTTCTCCATTTGTGAATAAACAATTAAGAAAATCAACACCCAAAATTAAATTTGATACTCTTCTATTTTTCTAATCATTTATGTTAAGAAATTCTGTTACACTAATAAACAAGTTTTATAAAGCATACTTAGGTGTTGTCCAATATAAGTAAAATTTAACTGAACTGCAAGGATAAAAAACAAAAAGGTAAAGGCTTGTACCTAAGTTATGCCCTAATGTTATGTACCTAATGGTATGTTAAATGTTATGTAAATAAATGTTATGTACCTAATGGATATAAAAAATTTATGCTTTTTTTATTTTTTATTGTGTAACTCCCCCCCCCCAAAAAAAATCTTTGAGTAAAACTTCCACTCCCAAAAAAACCCTGGATACGTCCTTGATCTCAATGAACCAGAAAATTTTTGTTATTTTAAAATGAAGTCTTTTATGTTATGGAGGCTCCTGATCATGGTGTTCAGAAGTCTTCATTTTAACATAACATACATTTTCTGGTTCATTGAGATCAAGGATGTACCTATAATTTTTTTTTTTGGGGGGGGGGGGGTTGTGGAAGGTTTACTCAAAGATATTTTGGGGGGGGGGATTACACAAAAAAAAATCAAAAACGCATAATTTTTTTTTATATCCATTTTTGTCATATTTTTACAAGTCATACAAACATTTTTTTTGGGGGGGGGAGGGGGGGTAGGGTCAACTACCCTATTTGGTATCAAATATCTTAGTTGATAATTTCTGTCGCAGAAGGAAACCGTAAAATTTTGAGTAAGCCAGACACTGGAAATTTTAATATAAGAGACTTTACGGAAGTGGACAAGTTGTAGTGCGACCATTAAGGTTTTAAAAAGAGCTTTTTTTTTGTCTTCAAAAAGAATTTAAGAAGGTAAGACACCCGAGGACCTAACTTAAACTTCTAAATAAAATCAGTATTTAGATAAAGAAACACAAAATAATATTTAATTGAGCAGTCCAATATAGAACGCTTCTCTTAAGGTGAAGCCTAATCAATCGAACCAACCAAACTCTTCGTTAAACGGTAATAGAAAGAACAGGCGATTGAAATGAAGTTGGAGCAGGAAAAAGTGTGCTTAGGAGAACTATTCTCAGATTGCTGCCAACTAGGAGGACTTTACCCTTAAAAAAAAAAAAAAAAAAAAAAAAAAAAAAAAAAAAAAAAAAAAAAACATATCCTTAATTCCGTTCGCATTGCCATAAAATAAAATCCAAATTCCTGTGGAATAATGAGCGATAAGGCAATAAAAAACGTAAATAAACAGATTAAGAATTCAATTCAAGCGTTAAAATTGACTAAACTAGGCTAAATTCAAAAGTCAGAATCAATACTACAGACAGTCAAAGCTCATAAAGACGGGGGATATGGGTCCCTAGCTATGGAGATTCCTGACATTCTTGGGTAGACATCCCTGGCTATTGTCATATCCAAAGAAATTCATCAATAACATTAGAACTCCTCAAAAATATGCTGTTTTAGAAATATAACACCCAAGGCAGTGAAGCGTTTCCTTATCTATTCTCGTGTCAATTGTTTTGGTTCTCTTCGGCCGCAGTGTAAAATAACAAAAATTTACAGTATTTAAACGACTACTCCTTGTGACAGGCCCGTATCCAGGGGGGGGGGGTAACCGGTTTGAACCCCCCCCAAAAAAAAATTTTTTTTTGCCTGACTCTTAAAAACGTGATATAAAAAAATTTTTTATGCGTTTTTTTTAGGTTTTTGTGTACCCCCCCCCCCCCAAAAAAAAATGTTTTGAGTAAAACCCCCTCTGAAAAAAAATCGACAATAAAACAGATTTGATCTAATTCAGTTTAATGAAACTGGCGAACATTAGTCAAAAATTTGTATTGTATCCGTGCTACATTTGAAAAAAAAACGAGAAGAAGTCATACCTTTGGTCTGGCACATTGAACAACTTCAGAAATAAATTTCATAACAGAAGAGCAGGCGTCTCGATGGTCTAAAGATGAAGCCATCAGAGAGCATTGAAGGAGATAGGAAAAAAGGGGACTACTTAACAGCTCAGTTGGGTATCTCTGAAGCAACCTGTAAATAAAAACTCGATATTAAATAATATAGTCTTTCAATAGAAACCAAACTAGTAACATGAATATCACGAATAAGTAAATTAGTAATGTTCAATTTGCAGCCTCTATACCGTTGGTTTCCGTATCAATAGTCCCCACTAAATCAAGAGAAAAACTCACAGGATAAATCGTCAAATATCAGTAACTAAATCATTACAAATGTAATCAAAATTGTATCTTTATTTTACATTTTGTTTTTAAAAACCACAAACATCTTTCCTGCTTCTAAGACAAGCTTTATAAAAAGTAAAGAAAATAATATGAGAGTACAAACCACAACGCCTGTAGTTCAAAAACTCACTTAAATCCAAGATCTAAGGCCTTCTGCAAGATCGGTGGCGTAATTTTTTCAAAATCCTGGAAGGGGGGGGGGGCAAAATTGGAGCCAATTTTCCAAAATAAAATGAAAATGACAGCGAAAAATGAAAAATGAGCCATATAGTACCATAAAGGCAGAGATATACTAAAGAAAACTGACCCGTCTCTCTGGATGCTTGAGTTATACAGAATTATTTTAGTTTTGGCTAGATTTTTCAAGAAAATTCAGCTGGAGGGGCAAACTGGGGTCTGGGGGAGAGGGGGGCATACTAAGGTCTGGAGAGGGCAGTTGCCCCCCCGTCCCATAGTAAATTACGCCCCTGTCAAGATTACTTCTTAGTGCCGTTTCAGGACTGGAACGGGCAAAAAAAAACAACAATCTTTTACAAATAAATCAGAAATGAATACTCGGTTAAATTTAGCATTTGATATTTGAATTGCATTAACAAGGGAAAGCATAAGAAGCTTTTCGGCATAGAAAAAATGATCATTTGTTAAGCAATAAAGAATAGATACTTCAAGCAATTATAGTCCGACTAGATTTATTGCAGTTATCATGCGCCAACTTTGTGCGTCGAAGACAGTGAACCTTTTAGGAAAAGGAGATTATTGATTTTATTACAATTTCTGTTTTTCCTAAATACAGCCAGAAATTTAGAATTCTTACAGATATATCAATCTTAGTATTCATTCATTTAGGAACGAAACAGAAAAGGCTCAAAATGCACCTGCTTTTATATTCCTCTTTGTATTAAAATGAGATAACTTAAAAGTAAAAATTTCAAATCTTATTCTAGCAACAGAAAGGATAGCAGCTAGCTGTCTGTTGCCACAACACATTGTTTCTTTGAACGTGAAACGCCTTTTTTTTTATCATCGCGAAATAGCCTTCACAAAAAAGCCCTGATTTTTTTTTACCCTCTCCCGCATTTTAAAGCCTTCTGACCTCTTAGAGGGGGACTCGCCAAACAGTATGGGAAAATGATGAGAAAGGAAGCACAAACGTGTCTGAGAAAAAAGGCCAATAGCAGACACCATCTAACATTACATAGGAAAAACTATTGTGTAAACTTTCTATTTACTTTAGCTTTTTTTCGGACAGAAGATGAAACATCCCCTTTTGTCACAGATTATGTGTATTTGAATACTTCTTTTCTTTTTAACTAAGCTATATTCGGCATACCAACCCAGACCTATCGTAAAACCTCACTGCAGGAGAACAAAAGAATCTCCCTGCTTAAAAAAAAAAAAATCAGTCTAGGCACAAATTAACTTAGATCCTTAAACAAAATTAAATAAAACAAACAAGTTTTTTAACTGAAAGTAAGGAGCGACATTAAAACTTAAAACGAACAAAAATTATTCAGTATATGAAAGGGGCTGTCCTTTCATCAACACCCCGCTCTTTACGCTAAAGTTTTTTATTGTTTTAAAAAGTAGAATTTTGACAAAGAGTCAAACTTTAGCGTAAAGAATGGGGCTTTGAGGAGGGGACAGCCCTTTTCATATACGGGGTAATTTCTCTTCGTTTTAAGTTTTAATGTCACTCCTTACTTTCGGTTAAAAAAACTTGTTTTTTTTTTTTATTTAATTTCTGAACGTTTTTGAATTAATGCAGGTTTTGAATTTGGCTCACCGTACATGAAAAATTAAAACGAATTTTGCATATTAATTTTGCAAAGCACAAACAACACAGCAATTGGTCGATAGTTAGCATTATTTCTGTACTTAAAAATTTCCCTTTATAATTAGTTTTTAACTTACTGAGAAATTCCTAATATACAGAAAGGACTGAAGATAGTGTCGGAGGTAGGACTTATTATACACTTGCAACAAAAAGAATATTAAACCCCTTATTAAATAGACTACCACATGAACTATGTTAAACTTTTTAATCCGTGCTATTTAAAGTTACTTTTTGTTCTATCTTAAGTTTTACTCTGGTGAGAATGGTGTTGTTCATGAGCTGATTATTGCATGTTCCCAGATCATTGTCTGAATTTATCTACAACCGGAATTTAGGAAGAGAGACACACGGCTTCAGCAGAAATTGTAAGAAAATAACCCGCAATTTTTTTTTTTACAGTTTCTTTTAACAGTTGAGTCATTGTAAATTTATCAGGCAGCACACAGAGGCAAAGGTGATATTTGTGGAGAAAAAAAATGTAAAAAAAAACGCTACGATGTCTGGCTCCACACATGGGAAAATCCCCCTCCCCACGGAATTATCCTCTGGACAATTCAATCCTGGCGAAAACTTACCCCGGACAATTACCCTCAGCATATTCACACATAAAATTGAATCGGTAAAGAGAAAGCAAGACCTATAAAGAAATTTCGCATATGAATTCTGCCAAATACCCCCAGTGTAATTTCCCCTGAAAAGTTCACCCCCTGGAGACTTTCCTCTCCATAAATATTTCTCCCCGTGCAAAATCCCCTCAGCAGAAAATCCGTCCTTTCCTTTCCAACCTGAATATGTATGCATACTTCCCAATAACAAGTAGTGAATATAAAAATTGGACAAGTGTTATAAATTAAAGATTTATCCCCAGGGGCTGTGGGGATCACGTTATCTCCAAAGAAATAGTTATTGGGCCTTTCAACTATGCTGAACAAAATAGCTATCTCAAAACTTTGATGAGACGATTTTACAAAAACAAAGTCGCGGGGGAGGGGGCCTATTTGCCCTCCAATTTTTGGTCCCTTAAAAGGGCACTAGAACTTTTTATTTCCGTTAGAATGAGCCCCCTCCCAAAGTTCTAGGTTCATTGGGTCAATACGATCACCACTGAAAAAAACAAAAAAAAAAAAAAAAAAAAAAAAAAAAAAATACACACGCCTCCGTGATCTTTCTTCTGGCAAAAATTACAAAGTTCTACATTTTCGCAGATAGGAGCTTGGAACCTCTACACTAGGGTTCTTTGATACACTAAATCTGATGGTGTGATTTTCATTAAAATTCTATAACTTCTAGGGGGTCTTTCTCCCATTTTTCAAAAATCCGAAAAATTTTTCCAGGGTCGTAGCTTTTGATGGGTAAGACTAAACTTAATGAAACGTACATATTTGGAATCACCATAAAAAGCCAATTCTTTTGACAATTCTATTTGTATTAAAATTCCGTTTTTTAGAGTTTCGGTTAGTATTGGGCCAGGTCACTCCTTACTTACAGTTCGTTACCACGAACTGTTTGATCCAAATTTTGATAAATTCAAGCTTGTTCTGAATTTTTCTAGTTCTACTGGGTAATACCGAGTCGACGGTTGTGCTAGTAATTTTAGTTCCTGTTAAACCCAAGATTATGGTTTATTTTCTTTGTGAAACATACAATTTTTCGACAAGAATACAGCTGTAAACTGCACTAAAAGGACAAGACGTACTTAAATCATTTGGTCCATTAAATTCCGGTCTATCAATTCACCAAGCCAGAACTATGATGTTACTTTTACTTTTTCTTCGATGATGATTCATACTTGCTTATAAAATTGGAAAACTTTCCTTTTTTTAAATGTTTCTGACCACTTTTCAACGTTTTTCTTATATTATGTATATATACATGTATGTAAGAAAAATGTACTTACTTGTACTTGAAGCAGGAAAGGAGGAGAAGTGGGTTGTGTCTACCTTCCACATGAACTTTAATAATTCAAGTATTTTAATAAGATGTTTTAATTCAAGTAAGTTGTTTGAATAAGTTGTATTAATTATATATATATATATATATATATATATATATATATATATATATATATATATATATATATATATATATATATATATATATATATATATATATATATATATATATATATATATATATATATATATATATATATATATATATATATATATATATATATATATGTAAGAAAAATGTACGAGAAGTGGGTTGTGTCTACCTTTCACATGAACTTTAATAATTCAAGTATTTTAATAAGATGTTTTAATTCAAGTAAGTTGTTTGAATAAGTTGTATTAATTATATATATATATATATATATATATATATATATATATATATATATATATATATATATTTATATATATATATATATATATGTATGTAAGAAAAATGTACGAGAAGTGGGTTGTGTCTACCTTTCACATGAACTTTAATAATTCAAGTATTTTAATAAGATGTTTTAATTCAAGTAAGTTATATATATATATATATATATATATATATATATATATATATATATATATATATATATATATATATATATATATATATATATATATATATAAAACACGAAATACAGTTTCAAAACCGTAATCCAGTACACAGATAAAGCTGAAATTTCTGCTATCAAATGATATCAAAATTTTCGTCTTACGTTGAAACATCAAAATTATAGGACTGCACAGAAATTACATACCAAAAACTCGGACAGAGAATATAAACCTTAGCCGCAAGAATTTTCAAACGAATCAGTTTGCCATACTCTTTGGTTTTAGAAGGTCAAACCAATATTCCTGTTAAATATTCCTTACCACAATGTAACTAGGTAACTAGGATAGGCAGCTAGGATAGGCCCATATGTGACTTGGATAGGCAGCGGCCGTCAAGAGAAGAGGAGGAAAGGACTGAAATTAACAACAAAAAATCACCTTTAACATAAAGTTCAGAAAGAGGAAATCCCACAAAAAAACGGAGTAATACAAAACAGTTTAAAAAGTTAAGTTACATGAGTCACTAATAAGGCAGTCATTGGAGAAGGAGGCCATACAGTCAAGAAATGTGGACGGAGAAGCTCGGGTCGTTCACTGACGGTCAAAATAACAATGGTATCGACATTTTGACTGACAAATTCAGACGCTTAGAACTGGACTTTTTAGGAGTTTCAGAAACTCATATCCCAGGGGAAGGAAACACGGAATTAGGTGATATAGAATTCATTTACTTAGGAAGCAAGGATGAAATACATAGACAGGGAGTAGGTTTCTAAGTCCTGTTTAGGTTGGGGAGGTATTAATAATAGAATTCTAATCGTTCACTTTATGATTAGAAGGCGCAGGGCATCAGTCATAGTAGTATATGCCCCTGTCGAACCGTGACGGAGATAGCAGTGACTCAGATGCATTTTACTTACAGGTGCAGGAACAAATAGACAGGGTCCCAGGTAGAAATATGGTGTTTTTACTAGTAGATTCTAACTCCCAGGTCGGTACAAATATGGATAGATGGTATCCTAGCATAGTAGTAGAGGAAAGATACGGAAAAAAATGGCCAAACCTCGGGGAAATTGCAACAGAATTTTTTTTTACACCAAAATGTTCAGAAAAATCAGCTTAATCACACAAAAAAATCCCCCCGAATCCCCCTGCACAAGTATCCCAAATTTGCCCTTGAAGGGGGAAAATGAGGGGGGAAATCGATTTTTGGGGTTATAAATATTTTGGAGTTTGAATAGTTGTTTCCTATCAAATCAAGCATGCTGAATCCAAATATAAATTCAGATTTTAGTTTTCCAGTACCCTAATGCCCATTTCTACCCATAAAGGGCAGAGGGTGGCGGGATAAAACTTGAAATTATGAGGCTGCTGGATTATTTGGTCGTTTCCTATGAAATCAATGGCGGCGAATTCCAAAATGAAGTTAAAAACTTGATTTTACGTGGTCAAGTACCTCATCTTACCTAAAACGGCTGTGAAAGTTGACCAACATGAACTAGTTATTTTAATCACTTATCAGTTGATTCACCATTTCCAATCAAGCTAGGAATGGCACCTTAAAATACGAGTCTCGAACAGTTTAATTTCAAACCAGTATTCCAGAATCCCCTTCCACTCCCCCTCAGTTTGCGGTTTCCATTCCTTAGTGTCATTCTTTATAGTCAGTGGAGACATCTACCATAGTACTTGATAGAAGACTGGCGTGTTCGAGACTATATACAATGTTTGTGCCGTTTTTTTTTTTTTTACTTACGCAAAAAAAAAAACAAAATAAAAAAATGGGATCTGTGATTTTTAATTGAAACACTGCACAATCTCGGCTTCTGCTCTTCGTACTCAGAGGTCAAAAGATTTGAGAGATGTGGAGCAGTATATCAAACGTTGTTGGAAGAGTTTAAAGAGAAAGCACATTTTTTTCAGTATGTAGGAGACAACGTCAATTATGATATTGCTACTATCGACGGCCTGAATACTTTTCATGGAATGGGTCTTATTGAAGTGTCTACACCTGAGTTTCCGGCAACGGAGCTTTCAGCGCCAAGAAAAGAAGTAAGTGGAGATGAGATGAAGTCAATCGGCACCATGCCATTCTACACTTACCAAAAACCCGCCAAGTCACAACCAAGGACTTTTGTTTGCTTGACAAAAAATGGTGACACTTATGACAATGAATGGAGGTTGAAACACTCTGGCGCATCTCTGGCTTTTTCAAAAGCTCATACATGACCTGGTCGGCCTTTATATGGTCAATAAACCAAAAGCTACCTCATCCGGGAAAATCGAATATTCGTTTTTTGCCAAGGATTATCCACAACCCAAGCAATATCTCCTGTGCTTATTCTATACTTATGCATGCTAACGAGCACGCTAATCGAGCTGGAAGAAACTCTAGTCATTATCTTTGACCAACCACTTTACTGGAAGGCGAAGTGTATCGTCGATGCAGAGCCTGCCACAAGTGCTTTAAGAAATGCTATGGATTGATCTCACACATGCATTAGTTTCCTAGGAGCTATTGGCTTCCTTATGGCTGACTCGGGACTTTTGGAAATCCTAAGTCAAGTATATGCGCCTAACACTGGGCGTAGTATGTTACAACGCAAAGCTGTCTCTCTTGCAGTGGGAGGCCATGGTCTGTTGGAGGTAGCCCTTTATGCGAACCTTTTATCATCAGAACTGGGTAACAGAGCGTTTGACGGCAATGACATGCTACCAGAGCAAAACGGCGTACGAGTCTCTTCTTGAAGGAGATGACATCGACAAAATGCAGGTGTCAGAAGCAGCAGAGCTTATCTATGAAATAGTTTAATATGCAAAAGAACGATTATCCGAGTCCAGAACTGCCCGTCTTTGGTTTCAGTATATGGACCTGCTTGGAATCCTGAGAAAGAACCTGAGAGGTGAACGAAGTGGCAACTTTGAGCTTTATCTACAGTCGTTGTTGGAATTGCTTCCTTACTTTGCTGCTTCCAGCCACAATCTTTACAAGAAGTCTACTTGGCTGTTCGTGCAGTCGATGTTTCAGTTGAGAAAAGACAATCCAGGGCAGTACAGAACGTTCATGAATACCTGTTCATCCGAAGAACTGACAACTACTGGGCATCACTTTCTCCTGATTTGGAGATCGAACAGACGTCAATGAGAAGTATGAAAACGAGTGGAGGTCTGACGAGAGATAGAGGCATGACTGAATTACAGCAGACAATTTGGACATCTTCTATGCCTACTTTGGTTCTAGTTAACGAACGCATGCAGAAACTGACTGGCCTCGCGGAGTTGACTATTGAAAATCATGCAGAAGTGATATCTTCGAGGAGAGCTAGAGACATGGCGGACATCGAACAGATAGTTCGACACATTGAGCCCCTAGAACCCTCCAGGCAGGAATCACAGCTGTTGAACGTTATTGGTGTCCGCGCTTCATCATCTGTAAACGCAGACGATGCCAAATCTGGGAGAACGATTTTGAAGGATATGGAAGCGAAAGACATTGACAAATATGTTTTCAGGAGAAAGGAGAAAGCTGTAAATATGGCTGAGAAGTCATCTGTGGTGATAAATAGCGAGAGGGTAATGGTCGACCCTGCTCTAATCTTTCAACGCCTAGCTGCAGTGGCTAGCAACAGTGGTTCTGACTTGAATGAGGTTCTGTTGTTCGAGCTCTGTACTTTTCCACCATCGCTCTTTAGTTCGTTCGAGGTGATGAGGACAGCCGACTAAGCCTCTCTAAAAAATGCACTGATGAAAACTGAGGGACTTAAGGGTCGAATGACATTGCCATCCTCCCAGAGTTTTGGACAGTGGCTGGCTAGTCCATAAAATCCCGTGGACTGCCGTATCCACATATTCTGAGGTGGCAGGATCTTACGTAGATTATGTCACAAGACATTTCGGCCAAGCAGCGGTAGTTTTGACTCTTACACTGATACACCGACGACGAAAAATTGCACACAGCTGAAGAGAACCAAAGGTTTGTCATGTGCAAAGATTGAATTCTCTCCTAACATGAAGATCGTGAAAAGTAAGGAGGAATTTCTGAGAAATCCCAAAATAAAAAACGCTTCACCGACCTACTTACTGAGAGGCTGGCGAACTCAGGATGCAAAGTTCTATATACTCAGGATGATGCCGATGTCTTAGCTATACAAAATTGAATCAGTTGTGCTGATACTTCATGGACCACTTTGATTGGGAATGATACCGACCTATTAGTCCTTCTGCTGTACCACGCCAAGCTTGATGAATGTGATATCTTTATACAGACAGAAAATCATGAAAATAATGGATGAGTGTATGACATAAAAAGGATCAAGAACAAACTTAGGAACCGAAGCAGTTGAAAATCTACTCGTTTGCCACGCAATGTCTCGCTGCTATTCAACATCCAGACTTCACGGTGTAGGGAAACCAGCAGTGGTTTCCTTGTCACTTAAAGATGGTATTTTTCAGAATGCTTGCAAGATCTTCATGACACCAAGATCCAACCACCAGAAGATTGTCGAAGCTGGAGAGAAAGCTTTGCTCCGCATATGCAAAGGGAAAAGCAATGAAAAGACCCTGAAGGACGTCCGGGTGTGACCATTCACAATGTGAGTTGTAAGTGCAAATGCTGTTGTTCGAGCAGAACGGCTTCAACCAACTTTGGCAGTCGCAAAGTATCCCTTTTTCAGGTGCTATTTTCAAATAATGAAGTGGCAAGACACGTCAAATTCGCTAAAGCCCGAATAGTGGGGTTGGCGCCTCTCTTCGTCACAGAAAATGTATCTTCCCATTATGACAGATGCTTCACCAACACCGGAGAGCCTACTGAAGATGGTGTGGTGCCAGTGCACCAGCGGGTGCGAGTCACTCAGATGCAGCTAACGTCGGAACGGTTTGCCCTGCAGCTTTACCTGAGGGGAATGTAAAGGGGCGTTATGCACTAACGCTG
The DNA here is from genome assembly GCF_049724085.1 of Artemia sp. Qi Xiang Cuo. Lineage (NCBI taxonomy): Eukaryota > Metazoa > Arthropoda > Branchiopoda > Anostraca > Artemiidae > Artemia > Artemia sp. Qi Xiang Cuo. Next base: position 31,774,453 of record NC_142795.1, read on the forward strand.
CAGTAAGACAGGATGAGGATGATAACGAAGACGAGCAGGAAGAAGAATTAGCTTTAGGTTGTGCTTTAAAATAAATGTTCTTGTGATTAATTTACCTGAGTTCTAAACGTTTTTCTTTTATAACTGATTGATCTGAAGTTTTGATCTCGATTAAAGAAGTGGTTTTTCAAGATATTATACTTAACAACTCCTCATATTACAGGCACCGGAAAGGCGAAAACGAGGTAAATAGTAAAAAAAAACTGATTTTTGACATAATTTTTGGAAATATATTAATTTTTTTGATCTAAAATGATCCTTCAGCCGCCGGACTCTGAACAATACTTATCTGCTTACTTTACCCCCCCCCCCCGTTCCGTGAAGGTGAAAATTGATACTGGGTTACGGAAAACTTGATTTCTGACGTCGGATTCGGATTCTTCATGCTTGATTTGATAGAAAACGACCACTTAAACCCAAAAATACGTCCAAATAGAAATTCTGATTTCCCCCCTTCAAGGGGGATTTTGGGTAATTCTGCAAGAGGGATTCGGGGGGATTTTTTGTGTGTGATTAAGCTAATTTTTCTGAACATTTTGGTGTGAAAAAAAATTCTGTTGCAATTTCCCCGAGGTCAAACCGTATTTTTCCTCCACTAAAGGTAAATTTGGTGTAGGAAAAGATAACAGTAATGGCTACAGACTGCTGCAATTTTGAAAGAATAACGATCTAGTTATAAACAGTATTTGGCCATAAAATAGCCCAAACGTTAACATGGTATTCACGTGATGGTAAGACAGTTAACCTTATTGATTATGTTATTGTAAACCGAAGATTGGTTGAACCAATATAATATACTAGGGTATATAGGAGTGCTGTTATCGATGTTAAAAGTAAAGATCGCCATCTAGTAGTGTCTAGGGTTAATTTAAAGCTGAAATTTCGGAAGGGTAACTACCTTCCGAGAAGCTATGACGTTGGTAGACTCCAGGACGAGAATTTGAGAGAAACTTTCCAGGAACAGTTGAATACTAAACTAAAGAGTTTAAAATTTGACAATGTAGAAGGTGGATGGAATAATTTTATGAAAATAATTTGTGAAGTTGTTGATGGTGTCTTAAGGAAGCAAGTTAGAAATACAGCTAGTAATATTAGTGGAAAGGCTCTATGTTTAATAGAGAGGAGAAGGGACTTGTACAAGATTTATCTGAGTGATAGATAATGTGATAATAAGAGGATGTAAAGAAAGTGGAGAAAGCGTTAAAATATGAACTAAAATGAGGTGTAAAGTGGAGATCATGGATAAAATTGCCGAGGATCTGAAAGATGCTGCTAGACGGCATAATAGTAAAATATTGTACTGGCTTGTTAATAAATTGAGAGGGAATAGTCGACCTGGATTTGTCCCAGTTAAAGATAGGAACGGGGCCACAATTAGTGATAAGGAAAGAGATAAAGAGAGAGATGTGCAGAACATTTTGAGAATGTGATAAACCAGGACAGAGTTACAGGAAAAGATATGGAAAAAAATGAAAAAGTTTGTGACACTTTGGATGTGAAGGAATAATTATTTTTTGAGGAAGAATTATTGTAAGTACTAAAAGGATTAAAAAATAATAAGACCACAGGTGCGGATATTGAGCTAAATGAGTTTCTTAAATATGGTGGCTACGAGGCTAGAAATAAGTTACTGAAGATTATGAATATGATTTTGAAAAAGGAGAAGTACCTAGTGATTTTAGGAAAACCCTAACTAATCCCTGTACAAAAAAGGTGATAAGGATGAATATCGTAATTATAGAGGCATTAGCCTGGTTTCCGTAGATAGCAAACTACTTAGAATGATGATACTTTTTAGACTTAAAGATGCTGTAGACAAATTTTTAAGAGAAGAACAGTGCGGTTTTAGAAAGGATAGAGGATGTGTTGAGAAGTGCCTAAGTTATTAAACATCGTTAGTCCTCAATTTTATACATTATGATCAAGAGTTCGATTCAGTTGATAGAATAACCTTAGCAAAGGTCTTATCCTTGTATGGTATACCAGACCAACACCTTAAAGTGATTAGTGCTATGTACGAGAATAACACTGCTGCAGTTAAGGTAGGAAACAAGGTTAGCATCTGGTTTCATATTAAATCTGGAGTTAAGCTGGGTTGTATATCCCCCTTTATATGGATCATTTTGATGGACTCTGTCTCAAGGAGTACAGGAAAGGCAATGGGAGAACACGGAATCAAATGGGGAAGAAAAACTTTCCTGGACTTAGATTATGCTGATGATTTAAGCATACTAGATGATAGTGTGAGCAAAATGAATAAACTTTCATGGTGCTAGAATATGTTTGAAAATTAACGTTAAGAGTACTAAGTCGCTAAGCCTAGAAATAAGTGAATATGAAAAGGTGACGTTGGGTATCTAAAAGATCGATCAAGGACAGCTTTAATTACCTTGGTAGCAGGGGCAAATCTCCAGCATTTTATCGGGGGGGGGGGGGGCAAGAGGGGTCCATATCTGGATAGTCAAAGGGCATGTGGTGTATAATATTTTTTTATCCACATTATTGGGGGGGGGGCAACTCCCCCCCCCCCCCCATTGCCGCCCCCAAACGACTCCCCTGCTTGGTAGTATTATCAGTAAAGACGTTGGGAGTAATGAAGATGTTAAAAGTAGAATATCCAAAGCTTATGGTCTTTTTTTACAATTGGAAAAAGTTTGGAAGAACAGGAAGATATGTTTGCGAACCAAGATTAGAATATTGGAAGCTACAGTAATGACAGTGGTCAAATATTTTTTCTGAAACATGGGCGCTCCGAAAAGCGGAAGAAGATTTGCTAGATGTTTTCCATAGAAATTGCGTACGGATTGTTTTGGGTACCCGACTGACTGACCATATTTCAAACAGTAGGCTGTGCGGAGAGTGTGGTTCAACACCGCTTTCTAGGGCAATAATGAGAGAAAGGTTAAGATGGCTAGGGCACGTTCTGTGGATGAAGGACAGATTGCCAAAAATTGTCCTTTTCGACCAACCGTTTATGGCTCACCAGAAAGCAGGTCGTCCGTGGATGGGGTGGAGGATATCACAAAGAAAGACTTAAGGGAAATGGGAACTTCATAGGAGGGTGTAAGGAGGGAGGGTTTGAATAGATTGGGATGGAGGAGGAGCATGCGTAGATGTGTTGGCCTCGGGCAGCTTGGTGCTGCGGTGAGTTATCAGTAGTAGTAGTGTTCAGACAAACGAGGGGAAAACAGGAAAAAAAAACGAATCATGGCTTTCCAATTGTTTCCTAAGGAATCATAAACAATTTCACTAACTATTCTAGTTGTTTACTGTCATTGTAGGTTATGTTAAGAATCCCAGAAAAATAATTGATTAGGACTAGTTGGGAACCACAGTAGTTACTAAGGGAAATGAAGTATAATCCCCACTCATTGCTATGGAAACAATCATAAGCAAGCGACAATCTTCAAGTAATGAATATTTCTTTTCTAAGTTTATTGATTTGGTTTCGGAAGTATTTTCAATAGGTTTTGATCATTTGGTTACTTTTTATGTATGATGGATAAAAGAATTATGAGAAAACGAAAACGAGGTTTTTATCTGTTACGTTTAATTTAGAAAATGTATTGGAAACATAAAGGATGAATATACCAGGGATACTGGGCGTAGATTTAAGTATTTATGCTTTTTTTTTTCAGTAGACTGCAGAGACTGAGCCTAAGTGTTTCGCCCCCCCCTCCCGCGGAAAATCCTCCAACGGAAAATTCCACCATGCCCGAAATTGAGCAGCAAAAGAGAAAGTACAAAATAGGTACCTCAAAACGTCGATAAGATATCCTAAGGGGTAACAAAATAACCAGATATCAAAAACAGTTTTAGGACAGGAACTGGTTGGTCTCCAATCACTTTTGACTTATGGAAAAAGGACTAGAACTCTCCAAAATGTCCGTATGTTTCCCAATACCAAATACTAGGCCTATCTGTAGGCAATAGACAAATTACAAAACTTGCGCCCTTCCCTTAGGGCTCTGGGGGATCTTGTCATCCCCACATGCATATTTATTGAACCTTTCAATTATGATGAACCAAATAGCTAGACTGAAAAGAAGTGAATAGAATCTAAAAGTGAATAGGAGTTTCACACTTAGATTTTCACACTAGAACTGAAAAGTGTCTGAATCATCAGATCTCTTTAGTCCTCAGTTTCATAAATTATGAACAGTCATTTGATTGAGTTGATAGAAAGGCTTTATTAAAGGTCCTGTCCTTATATGGCATGCAAGATAAATACACTAATGTGATTGGTACTACATAGGAGAATAATATTGCTGCGGTTAAGGAATGAAGTGAGGTTAGCAGTTGGTTAAGTGTGAAATCAAGAGTTAAAGAGGGTTGTTTTCTAATTCTGTTTACACGGATTATTTCGCTGGACTTCGCCCTAAGGAGCACGGTAAAGGCTATGGTAGGACATGGAATCAACTGGGAAGATAAAGTTCTCCAAGACTTGGATTATCCAGATGATTTGAATGTCAAAGATAAAAAAGTTACCAAAATGAAAGAATTTTGGAAGGTTTTGAGATTTCAGTGCGCGAGAATAGTTCTTAAAACTAACTTCAAGAACGCTACGTCACTTAGGCTAGGAATACATGAGGACGAAAAGGTGAGGTAAGGCAACAATAAACTCGATCTAGTGAATAGCTTCACATACCCGGTTAGTATTATTAGTTAAGATGAAATGCAGAGAAGATGTATAAAGTAGAAAAGCCAAGACACAGGGATATTTTCACAAATGAAGAAAGCTTCTGCGAACTCAGATTAGAATATGAGGACGTCATCGTAATGAAAATGGTCAATTAAGGCTCGGAAGCGCGGGCGCTCCAAAAGGCGAGGAAGAATAATTAAATTTTTTCAAGCGCAATTGTCACAGGGTAGTGTTCAGTACTCGTGACTGATGTTAAGTAGCCACCTTCTAGGATTATAATGCAAAAAAGGTTAAAATGGCTAGGCCATGTTTTACCGATGAAAGATGACAGATTTGTGTTTCTTGGCCACCCGCCTGGGGCCAAACGAAAAGCAGATCTTTCTGAGATTTGTGCTTCTGGACCTTCCACCTTGGGCCAAACAAAAAGCAGGTCTTTTCGAATGGGACGAGAAAAAGTCATAGAGAAGAATTAAAAGTGAATTGAAACTTCACGGGAGGGGATGAAAAATCAAGCTTTGAATAGATTTAGGTGGAGGAGGAGCATGTGTGGTATTTTTAGCCTCAGGCACCCTTGTGCTGCAGTGAGTTTAAGGAGCAGTAGTAGTAGTCGGAGATGAGGTCATTTCTTAGGTTATTTATTACACCGATAAATTTTAGTTTGTATGATGCTGCGATCCTTCATTTGTATGGTATTATGTTTTTACAATTTTGTTTTTCTTGTGTATCTTAGAATTATTTTTGCACTGCAGTGCAGTCTTACCATTAGAGGGGGTAGAGGCAGGGACGTCCCGAGGGTGGGGGGGGGGGGCACGCCGCCCCCTAACTTTGTTGGCATTTGGTAAATAATTTCGCCAAAGGCAACAATTTCGGCAGAAATTTTGCAAAATAAGCTGAAATTTAGCAAAATTCTTGATTTCTGCAGAAAATTTGGCATAAATCAGGTAGCGATTCGGTATAATTACGAAGATCGCCCCCCCCCCCCAATAAAATGAACCTCAGGACGCCCCTGGATAGAGTTGTGATCTTAACACATTTCCAAGCCCAATTTAGGCCGTATGCCAGAAAGTTTTATTCATGTATTCCAAACATTTTCTGAGTTTGTGAAAAGCTGCTCTTCTCAATTTTTGTCTTTTTAAGAGCTTTTTTTAAAACTAAACAATCCTGATATAATGCTGTGCTTAGCGTTGGATATTTACATTCAAGTTTCAAGTCCCTCGACCGTATCCCTGATTGAAACCTTACTTGGATGCGATCCAAAATTATCAAGTGAATAAGATAGATATTAAGGGATTGCATTGACTTTCGTAATATCTTCCTTACCAAAAGCTACAGTTGCTTGAAACATCATTTTTAGACTTAAATGGGAAACATAGGAACCAACTGACCTTATGACTCAAATAAACCTTGTATAACAATGACTTAAGATAACTTACAACCCAAAATCTATGTTGTTAAGATATGAGTAACGACTTCATTGAACTAATGACAACCCGAAACTGGGTTTATTGACCCGCATTTTTGTGACTAAGCCCCACGGTATACAACTATTTTAACTAGTGACATCGAATCCCACCACAGTCACATCAAATCATACCAAAGTTTAGGTTTTCTCTAGTGCCTCTTGTCTTTGAAAAATACAAAAAAGTAGGGACAATTTTCCCCAAGGTCTACAATATCGGAAAAAATAGTTTCTTTTCACAAGTAATAGTAGCCAACTGTCTGACCTGCGTTTTGCAGTAAACAAAAACATACAAAAGGGACCTGCAATAACGAATACATTAACGAAGAACTTAAGAACTACGTTAACACATTAACTTCTCAAATTTGAATTAATTATAGAATATACTTGTTTGAACGTTTCTAGACAATGCTCAAAAAACAAAAACAAGTTTCCAAGTACTCGAGGTTCCATTATGACCAGAGATACGAAACAGAAGTTCAACATTGTTGGGGTTTCCCTCCCCTAATTGTTTACAAAATACAAATCATCTGTTTTTGAGTTCCTTTTTCTAATATCTAAACTGCCAATTTTAAGGTGGTAAGATTTTTGCTAACAAGTATAAATTGGGAAAAGAAGGGTCCCTTGCCTTGTACATAACCTGAATAGGTCATCAACAGTATCGGGATTGTCCCTTAATCCATTTTCTTTTTGGAGTAGGGCATATGCTGGTCCAAGGAATGATTCAAGCATAGTGAGAAAGCCTTGTGCACAACTTTTATCACCGGCATACTCATCCACAAGAATAGAGCCAAGATACAGAAAACACGAATGCTGGTGTCTTGCATACACTTCAGTTATCTGAAAAAAACTCATGATCTTGAATTAAGGTAAGTAGCTTCAGAAATTACACCTGTAATGACAGAAAATTATGAATTCAAACCTTTCGCTTATTTCGTATAGATCATAATATTCCAAAATCAAACATGCGAAATGTTTATTCTAAGTATTACCTGACTTTCAGACAGCTAACCACTTTGCAAACGATTTCATTCCAGTTAATTCAACCCGACGAATCCCAGTCTCGTGCGAATTAAATATTACCAGCCCCCATCTTCAAGATTAGCGTTACAAGTCACATTACACATTCTATATTAAGAAAGAATTCTAAATTTTTTTATTTCTTATTACAAAACTTAATAAAATTATGCTTTCTTCCGATTACCCACTGTAAAAACAGCACTTTATAGTAAAATTATAAACAATAAAAAAGTCATAAACCAGGGTAAGCATATAAAGAAAAAAAAAGAATCAATATGATCAAGAATAATATGGTGACATTTTAGTAATACAGCCATATTTTATAGCAGCTTGTGGTGTCGAAATCTTTTCTCAGCACTCATTTTTGGTTTTGTCATTCAGAACGCTTATTTTTTAACTGAAAGAGTTACATTAAGCTGAATGTATTCAATAGTAAACAAGTGTTGATACTTACTACATAAATGTTAGACTCACTAGATCTTACCTCGGTTTACCTGGATTTTGCGTGCCCATGCTCAACAATTTCAAATAACTGGCAAGAAAACACTACCTTTTTGGCGAAACGTTCACACCTTATAAAACGCTCAAGAAATACCTTTTTTTTGACCGTCCACGCTCAACAATTTTAAATATGTGGCAAGGAAACGCTACCTTTTTTTTTTTTAAAGAGAACACTAAAAAAAAGCTTTTTTCGTAGAATTCTCAACAGTTTCAAGTAATTGGCAACCGGTTTTTCTTTAAAAAGCGAGGGCTGAACGTTCGGTTATTAGAACGCTCAAGGAAAAGCTTTTTTTCTTTGAACGCCCATGTTCAACAATTTTGAATAATTGGTAAGAAAACATTCACTTTTTCTTTAAAAAGGAAAGGCTGAACGTTCATATTTATTAGACCGCCAAAGGAAAAGGCTACTACTGTCTAGCCCCTAACATTCATCTTGAGTGGAAAATAGATCACACCGGTGAAAGTACCTCCACAAAATTACCATACATAGTGTATTTTATATGTAAAAAAAATTACTAGAATTGAGGTAAAAAATAATTGACTTTCCAGAAAGTTAGCTTGACATGAGTCTAGTTTTGAAGAGGTCAATCAAATTTTCTCACGCTGACCATAAGCACCAAATTTGCTAAAACTAAAGCCGAATTAACAATTGGCTTTGGTGAATTTTCCAAGAAAAAAAAGATATTAAAATAAAAGCAATTTATCTGACTAAAATTCTTAACGAAAATTTATACAATAAACTATAATGATTATTCGAAGATATACTTTTGATTTCCAAAAGTTCATACCTCTTTTACAATTGAGCCAATAACAGGAGAAGAGAAACGTCCAAGAGACCTGAGACCAAACCGCAAGCATCTACTCAAACGCTCACATATCCTTTGATTGCTTTCATACCTATGAAGGACTTCTGAAAATATTGGCCAAATCTGGAAGGAATTACAAAGATGTAAAAACAACTAAAAAAAGAAAAACTGTAACGGTTCATTCCAGCGAAATTAGCCACTTAGAGTTTCTGGTCCTTGGAATTATCCTATATGATACTTGGCTATCTCTTTAATAATCAGTTTCATACAGAATCATGATGGGTGTCTCCAGTTTTATTAGTTAGCAAATAGATAAACGAGTCTTTGTCTCATTATCCAAAATAGGTTCCATTTAGCTAGTGACGAATGTTTAGGAATTTGTTTATAGAAAAGAGCAATTAAGGAGTGTTTAGTTTTGTTACTTTAGTCATTTATGCCAAGACGAGTTGGGAATTCCCTGGAGTCAGAAAAAAACATTTCACAAACAGAAAGGTTAAAATTGGAAGATAATGCCCAAGGAAAAATTACAAGCATGCTAGAGCCAAAGGCCGAAGCGAATGAAATGTGACGCCTATATAACAAGCGTGCACGGGCTGAAGGCTCAATCAAGCGGATGCATACGATGGCCCTTTGCTAGCCAAAAGCTCAGGTTTTTGTCTAGCTTACTGTATAAATTTTATCAACAGAACTATGTCAGTAGACATAATATATGCTAGGCCTGTACGTTAAAATTCATTCTGCAGATTATTGGAATTACATATTATATAGATTAGCAATGGAAATATATCAGTATGAACACATGAGTTAGGTACGAACGCTCAAACTTGTTCTGGAGGGATGAGGGGAGGATTTGTAGAAAGCGAACAAATGGTCATACAATTTAAAACACATTCGGAAGTAGAGGGACTTTGCTTGTAGACCCTCACCCCTTCGATATATATCTGACTTTAGAACATAGACCTTAGATCCTTCTCTGCCTCCAGAAGCACATAGGGCATCGACAAGGAGTCTCCAATCTTTACGATATTTTAATGTCGCCAGTACATCTTCCCCACTCGGGTTGCAGAAACTTGTTAAGAAAGCGCACATCTGATTGGTATGTGCGGCGTAGGGTGTTCATGGAACGACCTCTTCTACTCGATCCTGTAGGATGCCAGTGAAAGGTTGACTTGGGAGTTCTATAGTCCCCCCATTCACAAGAGATGACCCTGACACTACAATCGACACTGACGAACGATATTACTAACAAGAGGCTGGTTGGCTATTTTTCGGATCTCTACGTTCTAGACTCGGTCTATCCATTGTCTGTTCAGAATTCTTCGGAGCCATGTATGTTTCAAAGGCCAGGATTCGACGCTCTTGTTCTGCATTAATGTACCGTAATTCGGAAGCGTACGTCCGAATTAACACAACATTACTATTAGGAGTCTAAGTGTGCTACGAAGTGTGAAACCGTTCGATTGCCAGATTCTCTCCACTTGCTTAGCCCATACAGGACGCTACTTCTTTCTGCAATGAGCCATAGTTTAAATTATGCTTCCTAAGAATTCAAATTTGACCACTTGTTCCAACTTGCTTTTACTGCTCTTGATCTGATGTGAGGAGTTTTGAAGTCACCATGCGTTTAGTTTTACTGACTCTAATTTTAAGCCCTATGTGATTCACCTCCGTATTGACTCATCAAGGAGTCATTGGAGGTATTACATGCAATTCTTCAGAGTTGTGACGTCAGCAGCAAAGTCGAGGCCACAAATAATTTCTTCTGTATTCACACCGACACTATGAGCGGTTGTATTTCTCAATATAAAGTCAATTACTATGATGAACAGCAACGGCGATAAGACGCAGCTTTGCTTAAGTTTTGAAAGAACCCTGAAGCGTTGTATTAGACCTTCACGTGTATGAACACAAGCTTTGGGTGTCAGAAGAACAGCGGAAATTATGATGATTATCTTTGATGGCATACCATAATGGGAAAGTAGCTTCCAAAAGCTTTCTCTATTGAGCGAGTCGAATACCTATTCAAAATAAAAGGAATTCATGCAAAGTTTGGACCATAATTCATAGGATCCTTCAGTGAGTACTCGAAGAGTGAAGACAAGGTTAGGTCTGAGGCCATGTTGTTCATCTCTAAGTGCATCATTCAATTTTGACTGGATACGTTTGAGAAAAATGTGTGAAAGTAGCTTTCCAGGTATAGAGTACGCTTATCCCACGCCAATTGTCACATACAGATACATCATCTTTTTGAAAAGTGTTCATCTACGATACGATACGAATTTATTATGTCAAATAACATGAATTAAATGAAACTCAAAATAGAATTTAAATTTCACTCTTCCTTGTCACTTACTTATTAAAATGAGACACAAAATATTGTCGAAAAGACAATCTGTATCGGTTGGTAACCGCGGGATTACAAGGCTCCAGTTTGTTCTGGTGCCTTGTATTACACCCTGTTCGTGCCGGTTCAGGGAGCAAACCTCGATGCCTGCTTGACTCCAAACGCTCCTGTCCAAAGGCCATTGTAAGCTGGTGTCGCCTGGCATTAAGTCTTTCTAGGCCTAGGATTTTAAGGATGTTCATGAATTCCGGACCTAATATCACACGGGTAGCCCGTTTCTACACATTCTCAAGTTCATTTCTTTGCTCTTTACTTACCCTGGAGCATACTCTAAAATACTCCAAATGTACAGTTTATAAAAATTCAATAGTGAAAAACGACTAAAACCGAATCGCCGTATTGTAACTAGATTACGCAACGCTATATTTGCCTTCTTAGTACAATTATTTACATGATCCATCCGTGACATTTTTGACTTAAAAAGATCTAATTGAACCTTCTCAAAGGACCTCAGAATTGTTAAGAGATCAAACCTTTTGGACCTCAAATATTACACAGAATATTTAACGTTTCAGCTATGATTCTGTTTTCACTAGGTGCTTCATGACTTTTCAGGTAGCTTTGAGTGTTTTATTCTTTCTTGAAGCTTTAAGTGTTTCTTCCACTGTAGTCGGATCAGAACTAATGTCAAGCGAGGACAGTGGTTCTGGTTTGATCCTAAGTTGTTCAATTGGGAGTGGACGGTTAAGAATTTTCACAAATTGTAGAGCTTACACTTCCTTAACAGTTTCTGGGTTTGTTACTAGATTTTCGGATTGGTACTTACGGGTTGGATTTCTTACCAACAATTGCTTTTGTAATCTTGTATAAGGTGTGGCTGTCTCCTTTTTTTAGCAGTATCTTCAGCCTCAGATATTTTCTAGTTCAAGTGCTGAAGCTTATCACGCCTAGTACCTTTTTTTTCAATTGTTTGTCAATTATTTTAGATTTTTCACTTGCAATTTAAGTTTTATGAAGATAAGTTGCAAGCCTCCTGTCGAACTCTCCTCCTTTTCCAGGCTTGGGACTGGATGAAGAGAATAACGCCAAAATCGCCAATCTGACTGTGTTTACTGACAAAAAAAAAGTCATTTAACGGAAAGTTTACAAAAAAAAAAACTATGCACAATGTAAAACAAAACTATGTACAAAGATACTATGTGCGAAGTACCCACCCACTTATTTACTCTGTCAAGTGTTTTCCTTTATTGAAAGTCTCAGTTTTCAGCTTAAGGAATACCTATGGTGCATTCCCTTTCAGATAAACCGGATTTAACCAATGTTTATCCCTCTAAATGGCATAGACACTGATTACAATAATCTTCTAAAAGAAAATTTTCAAAATATCATTAGGTGGAAAATATTAAGTATGAATCAGGCCACAAAGGGCCATTCCCTCCAACAGCAGAACGAAACTCTACCACCTTAATATACTATAAAAACATTCTCTTAACAAAAAAAAACTAAAACAGATAAATAAAAATAAAAGTCTGCCCTACTGCTTGATTAAAATTCAAACCATAGACTATTAAAGTATTTTTGCTAAATACGAAAAACTCAGATTTTGCATCAAGCGAAAATCATTTTCGTCTGTTTTTTTTCTGTTACTAATAACTCAAGCTACTGGTTTTATGTCTGCTTAAAAAATATACAAATCATTAGGAACTTTCTTTCATTACGACAGAACTATTAAGGTAAATAGACCATGCAATGATCATGTACGTATGAATTCACTTCAGGGAAGGGGTAGGAGGTAAAGAAAATGCAAGAGACAGGTATATTATATTCCAACTTTAGAGATATAGCGAAATAATCGTAAAGATTAACCTCTTTCTACCCCTTTCCCATGCGCAAGTGCCTAAAAGAGGTTACTGAAAGTGGGTTACGAATATTAAGGACCTGAGGCTATGCAACCAAAGGAATACCTGGAATCTGATTAAATCACTTTTGTTTTATCGAATAACTTGTCGCTACGCAGCCCCGAGGAATAAGAAACTTCTTTTCAAATTAGAGAAATGAATAGAGATTTCTTAACAGCTTTCTAACATTGTAGCTGCCCTACAATCACTTTGACCCTTAAAAAGAGCACTAGAGTGTCTGATACCTTATATGTCCCCAGGCCTTGCTTACAGCCCTTTTCCTAAGGGCTGGGGGGATTTGTTATCCTCAAAGACACAATTTCCAGACTTTCAAGTATATTGAACAAAATGGCTCTCTCAGAATTTTGATTGGAAGTGTTTGGGGAAATGATGGGCATGGGGGGGGGGGGAGTGGTGGATCCATGATTTTCTTTAGGGGGGTCGCAAAATAGGTTTATCCGATAAACTTGCGTTAGGAGCAAGTTTAACAAACGCAAACTTGCGTTAATTAAGTAAATTATACTATATATATATATATATATATATATATATATATATATATATATATATATATATATATATATATATATATATATATATATATATATGTATCGTTTTCAAAATCTGCGTTTTCAGATTTTATTGATCAAATGATGCGTCTGCGGGATCGGGCTTCTTCAACACGAGTTTCGCATGGAAAGTTTGCGCAGAAATTTGACCCATGGATTACTGAAAGTATTTTAACATCGTTCAAACATAAAAATAAAAAATGCAAGATTTATTTTAATTAACAGAAACCCGAGCCATGTTAATAAATAATTGGTTTTATGAAAAATTAAAAATCAAATATAATAACTTAGTATTTTAAAAATCATAAAGTGAAAATTTTGGAGTTTAAATTGGATATCAGAAAAACATGGCAATTGATAAATGAATAGATATGTCCTCATAGTCGTAAGAATACTAGTGTCAATTGCCTTGTTTTAAATGGAGAAAATTTTACAGAGTCCAATGAAATTTTAAATGCTTTTGGAGATTATTTCAGTAATACTGGTTCTAGACTTGCATCAACTATGAATATGCAACTGAATTCCCCTTCTGTTCCAGTTAATGAGAAACATGCGGAAAATTCGTTTTCTTTTTCTGAGATTAAGCCTCATGAGATTGAAAAAGTTATTCTGAAGCTTAAACGGAGTTTTTCTAAGGACGAATTTGGATTTTCGGCTCAAACCGTAAAGCAAATAGCGTCAAGCATTTCACCTTTGCTGGCACATATTTTTAATCTATCACTTATGCATGGGGTTTTTCCTGAGCTTTTAAAAAAATCAATTGTTATAGCATTACCTAGAGCTGGGAGTTCAACTAACCCTTCAGATTATAGAGGCATTTCTCTACTTTCGATTTTCAGAAAAATTTTGGAAAAACTTGGAAATAGTCAATTACAAAAATATTTATTTGATAGTAAGATTTTACACACGTCTCAATATGGTTTTATAAAAGGAAAGTCAACTGAACTGGCAATTCATGAGCTTTTACTAAATATTAATGATTCACTAGATGATGGTCAACACGCGTTGGCGATTTTTTTTGATGTCGCAAAGGTGTTTGACACCGTAAATCATTCGTTGCTTCTTTTTAAACTAAAGTCTTATGGGTTTTCAACACAAGCTGTTAAATTTTTTTCATCTTACCTTTCTGGGAGACGACTTGATTGTGTTGATAAATCTCGTGATCTCCGTTCCGAAACTTTTCCAATTAATTACGGAGTGCCTCAGGGCTCTGTTCTTGGGCCTATTCTATTTATTCTTTTTATAAATGATTTGCCAGAAGTTTTGCCTCTTTGTAAAATTATAATGTTTGCTGATGATGTAGTAATTTTTGCTTCTCACCGGGACCTATCAGTTCTTTTCCAGAACCTCGGAAGTACGTTACTAACTGTATCTTGTCACTTTTTTCCTAAAGCTATTCTAAAATCTATTTATTATTCTTTTGTCCACCCATATTTTCTCAATTGCGTTTTGGTTTGGGCATCTACCTTTCCGTTTGTTTTTAAATCTCTCCAAATACTTAAGAATAAAGCAATGAGGATTCTTTTTAATGTTGATTGCAGAACTTCAGTTAGACACCTATATGGGACTTCAGGAATTTTCTTTTTGGACCAACTTCATTTAATTTCTATCTCTAGTATTTGTCATGATTATCAATATAGTAATTTACCTGTAAATTTCTCCGGCATTTTCTCAACTAATTCTCAATTTCATAATTATCCTACTACGCATCGTTCAGACTTTTCGTGCGAAATTCACCCGACATCGAGAGCGGGATTCAGCATCCGTCACATTGGCCCAAAAATCTGGAACTCAATTCCTGCATCAGTTCGAGAATGCAGCAACAAGCGATATTTTCTAAGACTGGTGAAGAAATATCTTATGACATGCTAAGCATTTTGTTCATTAGGGTTTTCTTTTTCGTTGTTGTAAAATTTAGTTAGAAAATGGCAGTGTATTTTCGTTGGCAATATTTTCAGCGCTAATGTATGCCACCAGGCATGTGCGCTGTTTTGTGACATTTATTTATGTACGTGTTATAAATAAAAATATTCTACTCTATATATATATATATATATATATATATATATATATATATATATATATATATATATATATATATATACATATATGTCTATAAATATGTAGGTTTTCTTAACAGCTTTCACAGCAATTCTAACATTTGCTAAAGATACGAAAAAATCTTCAATGTTTACTTACACTAACAAACTAATTTAAATATTTATCTATTTAATGTGGTGCGAACCTTCCTATAAAAAATGTATAAAACAGATAGGTTTGACCCTAAAAACAGCAACTTAATTCACCGTTTTTTTCTGTAAAAAATCTTCCCGAAAAAAGTCGAGCCAAAACCCGGACCTGAAAGACTTGCTCAAAAGAAATTTAACCAATTTTACATTTAAATTACCGTTTTGCTCTTAAGAATAAAACAATAAGTGATTTCCATCATAAATAAGCCTGTTTTTCTTCGGTTAATGTCCCTTGTTTTTCATTCTGTTTCTCTTATAAATGACGAAACATAAGTAATTACCAAGATACATGCACCCCTACTTCTTGTAACCGTCTACTCTCCTAAGTCTAAACAACTCTACATACACACACACACAGACATAGGTGCAAAAAAAAAGAGATATAAGTGTAAAAAGAAACCTAGATCTACCTGAATCATCACAGCTTGACAAGGGTGTGAATTTCCATTTGTATTTATATTTAAATGCCTAAAAACAGCTGCCAGCCGATCGAACCAGAAAGCCGGATCCGAGGGTTTCCCTTTTTCTGGATTTGGTGTTGGATTGACTAGACTTTTGAGCGGTTCCACTTGCGGTCGACATACTTCAAAGAGTACCACCTCTATTTGATCCTCAGGCAGTCGACTTAGAACAGTAGTAACTCCTAAGAAGTTCAAAGAAGATAACATAATTTTCTTCCAAATAAAAGTATAAAACACAAACATTCTACTAGGGTAATGTATTACTTTTCTGACAGGTAAAATTTTAGCGCGTAAATTTTATAGATAATGTCTCTTAGTGTTGAGAAACAGCATATATCAAAGGTGAAACGTGCTAGTGGTCCATTAGCCTATCTCAGGGGAAAACTACCCAATTGACTAGTGGTCCAAGTGGGATGGGCACTTCTAGGTTATTGCACATGTAAAAGCTTTTCATTAAAAGAGTAAAACGTTTTAAAATTTGACATTACTGTTTAATTGGCCTTACTTAGCTAAAAACGTTGCTTTAATTGAGAAAACCCAAGAATCTGAAAATCCATGGAAAACTACGCGAATATAAGTAATATATAAATTTAGATTTAAAAATACTTTTATCTCCAAATGTATTCGAAAGTAAAAACAAAACTCTTTCTCCAGTTACTAGAAAATTTGAATTTTAAAGAAACTATAATTGAAAGCATTGGGTAGTCATTACCAGGAAGTGTTTACGCCATGACTAAAATCACAGTTTCGTTTTCAGTCTTAAAAAATTCCTTTCTTCCGAGTAGCAGAAAATTTTCTACTTTTCGACACATTTGGCGACGAAGATTTTTGGCAAATCGCGGAATCAAGTTCCATCAGAGACACAAATTTTTATAGCTATTCAAAGACCTTACGCTGACAACACTTTTAACTATTAAAGGAACTTCTTGCTTCAAACCCTTCATCATAAGACCACTCCTTTCTCTCTTAAAAACCAATAGCCATAGGATTAGCTACCAGATCAGAATCAAGGAAGTAACATGTAAAAGCCTGTATGCAAACAAAGTGTTAATTAAAATTAATGAGTAAGCTGATTGATATTAAGTGACAATAATTTATT
The DNA here is from genome assembly GCF_049724085.1 of Artemia sp. Qi Xiang Cuo. Lineage (NCBI taxonomy): Eukaryota > Metazoa > Arthropoda > Branchiopoda > Anostraca > Artemiidae > Artemia > Artemia sp. Qi Xiang Cuo. Next base: position 31,791,540 of record NC_142795.1, read on the forward strand.
TGTGCATTCAAGTTGGAAATCAATACGTATGCAATATTTCAGCTCATTGGACCACGAAAAGTCGGTGAAACTGTTGGTTAAACAATTTGATCTTCGACCTGAGTACCTACTGAGTCACCTTCTCAGTAGGGCCCTCTCCAGGCCACTCAGCGCGTCCCCAGGTAATGGATAGGGGAACGTCCTACAGATATGTAGGATACCTCCCATAAAGGGAGGCACGGACCAAAGGGGGGACCTAGCCCCTGGGGGTCCATAAACTCAAACTGGGGTACCCTCACTCGGGGGCCGTAGATACAGGTGGAGGAGGAAGAAGGCCCCTCTGATGCACACTGAGCAGGGGTCACCGGCGTGTGAACATGTCCCGTTAGTTACAAACCTTCTTCCAGTAATGGGTTAAATTGTATGGTACTGTAGGATACCATCGTGGGAGGATCCTCTTCAGGAGGACAACTGCGAAATATGGGCGGAAGATCCAGATTCGGACAACGGCCTCTGCATTTTGGGTATGCGGTGGTATATTCCGGCAAACCACTCAGGGTTTGGCGTTCCTGCCCGCAGAGCTTGCGAGTGGTAGGTACCGCAAGGTGTCGACTCCTGCCCCTATTGGGGTCACCACCACCTTTGCTGAGGTTAAGTATGAGGTCTTATGACCGCTCCTTATCTGATGAGGCAAAGTATGTCTTAGGAGTTCTTTTGTCCGCTGTTTGGGCCAACTACCCGTCCAGCCGGTATTTACCATGTTTTCAAACGGAAAAAACAGGCTAGTATCGGACTTTCTTCAAGTAGACGACCAAATGCACGCCCCAAGACAAATCTTACGGATACGTTTACTGTTACCAACTGCAATGTAGGTGGTCTCTGATCCAAGTTGGATCACCTACAGCACATGATGGATGAAGTATCCCCTTCTGCCATGTTTGCATCCCAGACCAATCTAAACTCTGACGTCATTGACAACGACGTTAATATTCCTGGTTACACTTGGCTCAGGCTGGATCGCGAAAACCTGAGAAACTTGACTTTTGGTGGATGTGGTGTTGCTAGTTACATCATAAATGACATCCCTTTTTTGCCGCTGTTTATCCTTACTGACAAGGAAATGCGTTGGGTTAAAGTAAAACTATCAAATAAATCGTTTGTTACTGGTACAGTCGATGACCCACCAAAGATGAAAATCACCGCACATCTGGAACATAGCTTGGAATTTTTGAAGCAAAAGTTCCCTAAATCAGGTATAGTAATCCAAGGAGACTTCAACATTCGTCATGGCCCCTGGCTGAAAAGTCGTACGACTGATGCGGAGGGCGTAGATCTGCTAGACCCGAGTCTGTCTTATGGCCTAGAAAAGCTTGTTAACTTCGATACTTACATCGGCCCTCATGGATCATACCGGATTTGTCTATTTTTAAGTGATAATTTGAATTCCTTCACTGTCGAAGGCTGTCCTTTTGTCAGCAGTTTAATGGCAGTTAAAGTTTGTGAAAAACTTAAAATACCAACATCAGTAACGCAACTATTAGATCATCAGGCAATATCCCCGCACAGACTTAGATAGTCTGCAAAACTTCTTATCGACCTAGCCGTGGAGTAAATTCTTAAAAGAAGGCTCACATAAAGCAGCGGCACTTTACAAAAAGCGATTACAGAGGCTATTGAGCAATTCGTCCCCTCAAAAACAGTAAAAGTCTCATCTCGCGATAACCCATGGTTCAATGCTGGTTGTAAAAAGGCAGTCAGGGCCAGAAAGAAGGTTCACAAGAAATGGCATTCAACTGAATCCGACAAGGACAGGCTGATTTTATTAGCGCTCGAAACGAGTCTGTTAAAGCTGTAGTCAAGCTAGACCCCATTACAGGCACAAGTTTCCAGACAAACTGAAAAGTGTCCCTGCAGAGTGGTGGCGGAGGGTCGTCAAATAAGTTCTATCGTCATCTAAGCCAATAGCTAGTCCCACGCGTCATATGGAATTGACAAGCATACAACCCGGCCAAGAAAATCAAGTTGCTCTTGCACATCCCTTTTACAAAGTCTCTCGAATGGACTAGTACGGAATCTCCCCTCTCCCCTTTTCACCACGAACAGATGCTTAAATCATCAGTGTTAACATAACTATTTGAAAGGTGCTCAGAACGTTAAGCCAGCTGGATGTCCCCAAAGCTTCAGGACCTGACAAGATTCCCAATCTCATCCTTAAAAGATGTGCCCCTGAACTTGCTGGTCCTCTTGCATGCTTTGCAGCGCGATTATTCCTGAAAGCCTGGAAAACTGCTCATGTGGTCCCTGTTTCAAAGGCAGAGCCTGACATTACTAATGTAGGATCATATCGTCCAATAAGTCTGCTGTCCTGCGTAGGTAAAGTTTATGAAAGCGTCATTAAATAGGACCCTTTACCAATACCTCGAGTCACATCTGTTGTTGGAAGACACGCAATACGGTTTTCGCAGAAAACGGTCTTTGATCATGAATGGCATAAGGGACTTCTTCGTAAACTGAAAGCCTATGGAAATCATGATCGACTATTTGACGTGCTTGCTGACTTTCTTCGTCAACGATCGTTGCAAGTTGTCCTCGATGACTTCAGATCAAAAGAACACCCAGTTTTATCAGGAATACCACAAGGAAGTATTCTTGGGCCAACTCTTTTCTTGGTGTTCATAAACGACCTAGGGAAACCTCACCACTTTGTGGATGGAACAACAATAAAAACATCAATCGCAAATGACAAAGATCCCAGTGAACCCCATAAGGAGGTCCAGGCTGACCTGGTGAAAATTGAGGTGTGGGCAGGTGCAAGAATAGTAAGTTCTAACATATTGAAAACGAAAGAGTTCCTAATTTCTAAGACGCGTAAAATGAGTGCTCATCCTGATTTCGTCTTCAAAGGAGAGGTAATAACGCGAGTTGATACACTGCGCTTACTTGGAGTTAACTTTTCTTAGGAAATCTCATGGACTGAGTAAATCAGTAAAATTATATCCTTTTGCAACAAGAAATTAGGAGTTATCCTAAGATGCAAAAGTCTTCTCCCCGATGGTTCTATTCTGCCACTTTTCATTTCGTGCATCAGACCTGTCATGGAATATGCAAGTCCTCTTTTCGCTGGTGCACCAAGGAGCCACATCGCTCCACTCCAACATATTCAAAATAGAGCAGTGCGTGCAGCAGCCTCTGGAAACACGAAAGGTAAAACCCCACAGCTGATCCAGGAACGTTTCGATGTGGCGTCCATGTCGGTTATCTGTAAGTACTTGTCTAACCCTCCATCGGAAGAACTATCGAAGCTCGTTCCTGATAAAGTAAAGCCCTTGCGATCAACTCACCGAAGTACAGCTCTTTAGGACTACCTTGAGCAGGGTACTCTTTGCCAAGAATATCTGAAAAGGGGTTTCGCCCGGTGATCGGTTGCCACATGGAATATATTGCCGGCAGAGGTAATCCCGAAAAAATCCTTCCCTTGACGCGTTCAAGAGAAGGTATAACAAGTACCTCAGTGTTAGAAAATGAGATAACTACCAGGACTAGCGGAAAATCATCGTTTGTGATGGAGCCGTGAAGCCTGTAATAAAAAAAAACAAAAAAACATAAGCACATGAACTTAAATAAAAGCTTTTAATAAAAAGGTGGCTAAAAATTGTCCCTCAACTTGAGATATTTTATTAGAAGAAGATATTTTATTATAGGGCCTCGATCCTAAGTTTCACATTTTCGATACAATTTGGGTTAGTTTACATATTCACTCATATTTCGATAAAATAGGCTCCTTCTAAGGGGACCACAAGATTTCCAGGGCTGAGGGGCTCCACATAATTTTAATCCTTCATCAATCAAAGCTATCATAAGTTCTCTGTTATTCAATAAGACTCAGTAGGTACAAGATTTGACTTCCAATAAGAATAAAAGGTTAGGGCAGTAATGTTATGGTTGGACAAAGCTATAAAAAGGAAAGTACAAGGCCGTATCTAGGGCGGGGGGTAGTCGGAATGTTTTTCCAACTCGTAAAAACATAACAAAAATGAATATAAGCAAATTTGTGATGCATTTTTTGCAATACCAAATACAGGTATTGCAGCAAGCTGAAAAAGTTGTCAATAAAACAATATTAGATTTTTTAAGGGCTGGACAGACGTAAAGTTTTGTCCCCCAAGGGTCTTACGTCTGGATAGTGGTAGTGGTACAGTACATGCCGAGCAGCTCGTGCTTTTAACACTGATTTTAGCACTTATCGTTAAATTTAAATTTTTCGAAGACAGATCTGAAATAGAAAGTGAGATGTCCTTCCGAGCACAAGTACTTCTATCGCCATCTGATGATTCCAGTGTGATTGGTTCACCCAGACTTTTCAGTGGTATAGTTTTTTTTTTCTTTTTCTGTTTTTTTTTTTAGGTCTAGGAGCTTACGTATGCAAACTATTCACTGAGAAAGACTGGCCATTTTCTTAGTAATTATCTTAAACTTCTAAAGCATATAAACTCATAGAACAGGTAAGGTTTAACTCGGTAATTAAGCATCTCAATAGGCATTTGATAAATGTAAAGTCTTTTTTAACAAGTATTTTCCTCTGTTCAACAGTTCAAAACATTTATTTTAGTTGGTTGGAACTCCAAAATTAAAAACAGACACATCAAATAAAGGACAAAGCTGAGCGCTAACGTAAACCAACGTCAAAAGCCAGAGTAAATTCCAACCGTATTGATGAAACATGGTCATTTTCAGCTCAAAAAACACAAGACCTGTCAATTTTGTTCCGTTTTATTCATAAGCCTTATTGCGTTATGACATGTTGAAAATAGGAATCGAAAATAGGAATGCGTTATGACATGTTTAAAACATATTTAAAAGAACACCTATCGAAATAATTATAATGATAATGTAGTTAGAATCTCCTAAAGATTCATCTTTAATATAAGATTCTTATATAGAAAAAGCTATGGAAGCTGATTTATTGAATCGAATCTGTAACGTCAATTATTACCAGCAAAAAGGAGCATATTACTAGACCTCGGCGCCGCGCCGATGAGGAAAGACCGGCGGCGGTGGGGCCAAAAACAGCAGCGGCAGTGCACCGCCGGCCAACCGCCGGTAAGATATCGGCGGGGCGCCGCCCACGCGATCAATGTTGACCGCAAACATTTACGTTTTCATCAGTCTTTCTCAAATCACAGCTTGAATTTACAACAGATTCGGGCCTATTCATGAGTTATGGCTGTGGCGTTTCAGAACCCTTGCATAATAGTTGAAGTGTCTATTAGCTATGTATTCTTAACATAAACAGTTTTAACCATAATTTCATTAAGGTTCTATAACTTTTAGGGGGTCTTTCCCCTTTTTTTCGAAAATCAGCCAAATTTTCTCAGGCGCGTAACTTTTGATGGGTAAGATTACCCATCAACTTGATGAAACTTATATATTTGAAATCAGGATAAAAATCTGATTCTTTTGATGTATCTATTGGTATCAAAATTCCGTTTTTTAGAGTTTCGGTTACCATTGAGCCGGGTCGCTCCTTACTTACAGTTCGTTACCACGAACTGTTTGATTTTTTTTTTTTTTTTTTTGCTCTTTTGGATTCCTAAGGGCCTTCCTTGTATTAAAAACTGGTTTTTAATAACAATTAAGCTAATGCTAATTTAAGCTAATACAATAAAGTCATGTAGGCTAATGCTAAACTGCTGCTTTTTTTTATTGCTTTTGGCTGCTCTTTTGGATATTATTCATTTTTTCTTTTGGGGATTCATTCCAAATTATACACTCATAAATGCCTATTATCAGCTAAATTGTAAACTGCATCTAAAAGGAGTAAATTTATCAAATTGAAAAATACATGATGAACATTTCATATGAGAACAATTCAATTACAATGAAACAAAAAACACTTGATGGTTTATTCGGTATGAAGAAAAATGAAGTGCCAGCTATTTTCTTAGGTAAAAAATGGATACCACCTTGATAGGATACCGTCCCAGCTTTACATTAAAAAATAATTCAAACAAACACGCGAAATAACGTTAAATAGCTTAGTGTTCCTTGAAAAAAATTGAGGGTATGAGTAGGGGTATGAGTATGAGTATCAGTAAAGGGGTACAAAGACAACAACAAAAATTTCGAAATTATTCAGAGATACCTCAAATTATTGAAAAACTGAGTCATAGATTCGCCGTGGCATTCAATAAGATCCAAAGAATCTGATTAAAAGGAAGAACACACAAAACCCAAATTAGGCCAGTAGCCTATGAGAAATCGCAAAATACCCAAGACAATGAGCAAGTCCCAATATGGGGCTCTGGGTCTATCAAAATATTTCAATGGTTTCCCAGGGAATTTGATATCATTTTCTTCCGTCTCAACTTTAAATGAAAAAAAAATTATTATTTTTTTGGCGTCCCTACTTTCAATTAAAATAAATGAGGCATTATCATTTAAAATGATAGCCCCCTATCCCCCCGTATAGGCAATAATTTACAATTTTTTTATTAATCATATTTTTGGGGTAACTTCCGTTTCAATCTTTAATTCCCCAACCTTGTACATAGCTTAGTCTATAAATAAACTTTGACTCAATAGAAAGTTTTTTTTTTGGGGGGGGGGGGAGGGGCGAGTAAATTTTTTTCACAAAAAAGACTGTATTTTCTTTAATCTATCAGGCGTTCAACAATTGTGCATTAAACATTAAGAAAATCTTATCTAAAAACAGCAAAAAAAAAAAAAAAAAAAAAAAATCTGCAAACTTAAGATTCAGCTGTAGAAACAATCTGTGACTATCAATTTCAAAATCCAACTGAAGCTGTATAGTAGTGAATGCGTTCTATTCAACTTACAATACAATTCTTGACTACGAATGATGTAAGAAATAGCGATTGGGAAGCTGCATTCGAAATTATTTAATCTAATTTCATAAAGACGATACTTTTTTTGTCAACATATGAAGAACTGTGTTTATTGCAATTGCATCTGTCTGGTTTTTATGCGAAGTAACAAAAGAGACGAAAATTAACGAACAAGAGAGTAGTGACGAATTATGGTATGCAAAGTAATATTTGGCAGGGAAAGTCATTGGTGATAAATCGTTAGGGGTGGCACCGTGATTGGGTGATTTTTGAGGATTCGGGGAACCAAATTTTTTTTCGGGGTGACGCATAGATTTTCATCGAAATACCCGAAAATTCGGGGATAGTGCAAGCCCTGCTTGATTTCTAATCAGGAAAATTGAAATACTATACCACACGAAAAAAAAAAGCTCCGACTTTGGCGTTGACGCAATAAAGAATTGCCGCAAAATTAATTCAAAGTCAGCCGAACGCCACCGGCTCTAAAGGTGGCGAAGCACCTGCGGCGTAGCGACACTTCGGCGGCAGTCAACCGGGCCTCTCGTTGGCGGCGTTCGGTCGCTCCGCCGGCGTGGCGCCGGGGTCTACATGTTACTCATTCGGTACCCACAGCTTGAAAGATCTAACTGAAAAAAAGAACAATTGTCAATTCTTACCTTTCAAAATATTTGTGCTGGCGTGCAAACTGAGGGGGAAAGCATCCATATTTTTGATAATTTGAAGAAGGCCGTCAAAGTGTTTGGTCAAACGGTCTCTTGCAACGTTGCAAATTGATTCAATAGCACTTGATGCAATACCAGTTAAACGGGGATCAGTCAAATGGCCCAAAAGAAAATTTAAAACAGAGTCTGAAAAGTAATAAAATATTTTGAAAAAAAAAACGAATAAGATAACTAGGTTCAGATTAAGATCAGTACTACCAGGCTCGGGTTTACTGAATATTTAGCATACACACCTCGTAAGCAACAATTCTTACAGTTTAGATGAGAATACTAACAAATGGTGCAATCATAAAATTATGCGGATTTTAACGAAAAAATATTCCTAAAAATATAGCTTTTATTTTTGTTTTAATACCCTAAGGCGTACCTCCCACATTTTTTTTCAAATGAATTCAAGAGGGATGAAGATTCGTCGAGTGAGTCTTTATCTATTGGTTGTATATAAAGAGGCGTATTTGTTTCATAGAAGATAGGGAAGATTGGTAAACTTCTTCTCACAATTTCAACTCTGTAATAACCAATGGACAAATAAACGTCTTAAAACTGTTATAGACAAATGTACACAACGGTTGTCTATTCAGAAGACATAATTAAGCACTACACTACTAATTATAGTAGCACTTGATTAACCTTAATTAAACCACTGCATAAGAAAGGTGATAAGAGTGAGTGTCGTAATTATCGAGGCATTAGTCTAGTCTCTGTAGGTAACAAATTACTTAGTAATATTATACACAAATGTTGTCTATTCAGAAGACATACTTAAGCAATACACTACTCATTATAGTAGTACTTAATTAACCTTAACTAAACTACTGTATAAGAAAGGTGATAAAAGTGAGTGTCGTAATTATTGAGGCATTAGTCTGGTCTCTGTAGGTAGCAAATTACTTAGTAATATGATACTTTTTAGACTGAGAGATGCTGTAGTCAAAATTTTAAAAGAAGAACATGGTGGTTTTAGAAAAGGTAGAGGATGTTTCGACCAAACTTTCACTCTTGGGGTAATAATTGAAAAGTGCCTTAGTTGTCAAACACCATTGGTCCTCAGTTTTATAGATTATGAGCAAGCGTTCGATTCTGTTGATAGAAGAATTTTAGCAAAGGTCTTATCCTTGTATGGTATACCAGACAAAAACATTAAAGTGATTAGTACTATGCAGGCACGTACGCAGGAATTTGTTTCGGGGGGAGGGGGGCCAAATCTTTCAAACCCATTATTCTGTGACAAAAATCAGAAAATTATTAGGAAAAAAATCGTGAGATTTCGAGGGGGGCGGGCCCGGAGGCCCCCCCTGCATACGTCCCGGGTGCTATGTGCGAGAATAACACTGCTGCGGTTAAGGTAGGAAATGAGGTTAGCAGCTGGTTTTGTATTAAATCAGAAGTTAAGCAGGGTTATGTTCTACCCTCCTTTATATGGATTATTTTTATGGACTTTGTCTTAAGGAGCACAGGGAAGGCAATGGGACTTAGATTATGCTGATGATTTAAGCATCCCGTATGAAAGTGTGAGCAAAATGAATGAACTTTAAGAGGTTTTGCGAGTTCAGGGTGCTAGAATAGGTTTGAAAATTAATGTTAAGAAGACTAAGTCACTAAGGCTAGGAATAAGTGAAGATGAAAAGGTGAAGTTGGGTAACAAACAGATTGATCAGGTGTAGAACTTTACTTACCTTGCTAGTATTATTAGTGAACACGGTGGGAGTAGTGAAGATGTTAAAGTTAGAATAGCCAAGGCTCAGGGTGTTTTTTCACAGTTGAAAAAAAGTTTGTAAGAATAAGAATATAGATCTGCAAACCAAGATTAGAATATTGGAAGGTACAGTGATGACAGTAGTCAATCATGGCTCTGAAGCATGGGCGTTCCGAAAAGCGGATCAAGATTTACCAGATATTTTTCAGAGAAATTGCATACGGATTGTCTGGGGTACCCGGCTGACTGACCAGATTTCAAACTGTAGGCTGTACGAAAAATGTGGTTCAATCCCGCTTTATAGGGCTATAATGAGAGAAAGTTTGAGATGGCTAGGGCACGTTCTGCGGAAGAAGAATGACAGATTGCCGAAGATTCTCCTTTTCGGCCAACCGTCTTGGGCTAAACGGAAAGCAGGTCATCCTCGTCTGGGGTGGGAGGATGTCATAAAGAAAGATTTAAAGGAAATGGGATCTTCCAGGGAGGGTGTAAAAAGGGAGGCTTTGAATAGATCGGGATGGAGGAAGAGCGTTCGTAGCTGTGTTGGCCTCAGGCCGCTTGGTGCTGCGGTGAGTTGTTAGTAGTAGTAATATAGCAATACTGGTAAAAATAATTTTAGTTTATACAGCTAATTATAGGAAATAATTCTGATTTCTGGGGGGGGGGGGTGCAGTCATTGAGGCACACACTTTTAGCAGTTATTTTACTAACATTGCTTCTGAATAATTCTCGAGTAAATGGCCTTCAGAACAGACAAGAATTCATCATGTGTGAGGCAAATGAAGAGACTCGCAGGAGTTTCCTTCGAAAGATTAGTACAAGCGCTCAACTAGGTTGTCGCAAAAAGATTGGATCAAAATAGGGCTAATTTGAGATGAGATAAACCGACCTCTATTAAACAATGACTATTTCTCCGTATCACTCTCAGACTGCAACTGTTTAAAAAAAATAATGAAAAAAATTGACTACATAACCCCTTGGAAAATATTGTTAATTCTAGGTACTAATTTAAGGGCCAGATTAGATTTTTGAATGAACAAAAAGTCATGTTTTGTTTACATGTCCAACTTCATGCTAGTACTAAACACAAACATATCCAACTGATAATCAAACTGCAATTCTGGTGTGTCAATACGGATTTATACACAGACAGTGCAGCCTCAGTACTGTAAAAATAAGTAAAAACAGAAAAAAAAGAGGATAACACTAGCTCTAATTAAATAAAAAAAAATTTTAACTGAAAGTAAGGAGCGACATTAAAACTTAAAACGAACAGAAATTCCCTTCCGTATGTGAAAGGGCTGTCCCTTCCTCAACGCCCCATTCTTTACGCTAAAGTTTTTTATTGTTTTAAAAAGTAGAGGTGTGAGAAAGAGTCAAACTTTAGAGCAAAAAGCGGGGCGTTGAGGAGGGGACAGCCCGTTTCATATTCGGAACAATTTTTGTTCGTTTTAAGTTTTAATGTCACTCCTTACTTTCAGTTAAAAAAAAAACTTGTTTTTTATTTTATTTCTGAACGTTTTTGAATTAATGCAGGTTTTGAAGATTACTCACCGTACATGAATAATTAAAACGAAATTTGAATATTAATTTTACTATTTATTAACTAATAATAACCTTATAATAACCCAAGTTTGAATTTTGTTCCAGTTATTTAAGAACGACTCCTGAATCACAAAAGTTGTTTAATTAGAATAATAACTTCTTTTGAAAGTTAAAAAAAAACTTTAGCGTAAGAACAACCTATTGAGAAGAGGCAACCCCCCTCATTAACGTAATATTTTCTGTTCATTTTTAGTTTTAATCTTGCTCCTTACTTTCAGTTGAAAGACTTGTTTTTTATTTAATTTCTGATCGTTTTTTAAATAATGCTGGGAAATCCGGCGTCCCCTTAACGAAAAATTCCCTTACCCCATGGAAAGATCCTCCCACATAACCTTCTCCCCGCCCCGTTACCCCCAACAAGTAAAAATCCAACCTGAAAACGTCTGTATACTTCCCAATAACAAATACTATATGTAAACAATGGGCAAAGTTCAAAACTTGCAGCCCTTCCCCCGGGGACTGTGGAGGGTTAAGTCATCCTAAAAGACATACGGTAGTTATTAGATTTTTCGACTATGCTGAACCAAATGGCCCTCTCAAAATTTTGATCTGGTGACTTTGGGAAAAACAGAGCGTGGGAGGGGGATTAGTTTCCCTCTCCTATTCTAGGACCACTGGGTCGATACGATCACCCCTGGGAAGGAAAAAACAAACAAAAAAACAAATAAACACGCATCCATGATCTTTTTTCTGGTAAAAAATTCCAAGTTCCACATTTTTGAAGATAGGAGCTTGGAACCTCTACGGTAGAATTTTCCGGTACGCTGAATCTGATGGTGTGATTTTCATTAATATTCTATGCCTTTTAGGGGATGTTTCCCCCTTTTTTCGAAAATAAGGCAAATATTCTCATGCTCGTCACTTTTGATGGGTTAGACTAGATTTGATGAAACTTATATATTTGACATCAGCATAAAAATCCAATTCTTTTGATGTATCTATTGATATCAAAATTCCATTTTTAGAGTTTCGGTTACTATTGAGCCGGGTCGCTCCTTACTTACAGTTGGTTACCACGATCTGTTTGAAACAACAACAACTTCAGATGATTCAATTAAAAAAAGCAGAGATAACACCAAATCCTTAATCGTAGACACTAAAAAACGTAGATAAATTTCATTTCGAAATTGGATTTCAATTTCTAGTCATACCAGTTTCCCATAGTTTTTGGTACAATCTATCAAATAAGGAAAACAAAAGTTTATAAACTCAAATATTTTGTTACAGTAGCAGAGGTAATACAGGTTTGGTCTTTATGAGGCATTAAATTCCTTTTTCAATCATCCTTCTTGAAAACAAACCTCCTTATACCTACTGCGTAAATTAAACATATTAGGTATATTAACCCTAATTGTCTTTGTCCATTGTATTTTACTTGCAATGAAACACTCTTCAAAAGTTTGGTTGTATTACCTAAGTACTCTGGGTGGTGATCAATCCAGTCAGGCATTTCAGAGATAAGCCATAGCGATGTATGACGAACGCATATGTGAGCCTCGTGAGGAAGGCTCAATATTGCTTGAAGGACACCTGGAATTACTTCATTCTCATCCCTAGAAAAAGAACAATCCTCTGTAACAGCAAGACAGAAGCACTGATTCAAAAGGTAAGGCAGACAAAGCCATGTGTTGAGTAGATTGGTGTTAGGAGATCGATCTTTTTCCCCTACCGACACGTTGATTTTCAAACATTTTCAGATTCAGAGAGCTGGATAATGAAACCTAGAATTTGACTTTTTTCTCCTATCTTCCTATCATTGTTATCTCCGATCTGAGAAAATCAAAGGTAGAAGAAGAAAAAATGAATTTCACTTATTTCTCCTACTCCTATCCTTTTTATCTCGTATCTGAATAATCAAAGCTAGAAGAAGAAAAACTTTCTTTTTTTCAACTTATCCTATATTCCTATCAGTCTTATCTCCGATCTGAGAAAATCAAAGGTAGAAGAAGAAAAAATGAATTTCACTTATTTCTCCTACTCCTATCCTTTTTATCTCGTATCTTAATAATAAAAGCTATAATAATAAAAACTGTTTTTTTTTTCAAATTCTCCTATCTTCATATCATTCTTATCTACTATCTGATAAAATAAAAGGTATAAGAAGAAAAAATGTATTTCACTTATTTCTCCTACTCCTATCCTTTTTATATCTTATCTGAATAATCAAAGCTAGAATAATAAAAACTTGTTTTTTTTTCAACCTAACATATATTCCTAACATTATTATAAACGATATGATAAAATCAATGGTAGAAGAAGAAAAAATGAATTTCACTTATTTCTCCTACTCCTATCCTTTTTATCTCGTATCTGAATAATCAAAGCTAGAAGAAGAAATACTTGTTTTTTTTTCAACTTATCCTATCTTCATATAATTCTTATCTCCGATCTGAGAAAACCAAAGGTAGAAGAAGAAAAAATGAATTTCACTTATTTCTCCTACTCCTATCCTTTTTATCTCGTATCTGAATAATCAAAGCTAGAAGAAGAAAAACTTGTTTTTTTTTCAACTTCTCCTATCTTCCTATAATTCTTATATACGATCTGATAAAATAAAAGGTAGAAGAAGAAAAAATGAATTTCACTTATTTCTCCTAATCCTATACTTTTTATATCGTATATTAATAATAAAATCTAGAATAATAAAAACTTGTTTTTTTTTCAAATTAACCTATCTTCCTATCATTGTTATATCCGATATTAGAAAATCAAATGTAGAAGAATAAAAAATGAATTTAACTTATTTCTCATACTCCTATCCTTTTTATATCGTATCTGAATAATCAAATCTAGAAGAAGAAAAACTTTTTTTTTTTTCAAATTCTCCTATCTTCCTATAATTCTTATCTCCGATCTGAGAAAATCAAAGGTAGAAGAATAAAAAATGAATTTCACTTATTTCTCCTACTCCTATCCTTTTTATCTCGTATCTTAATAATCAAAGCTAGAAGAAGAAAAAATTTCTTTTTTTAAAATTATCCAATCTTCATATCAGTATTATCTCCGATCTGAGAAAATCAAAGGTAGAAGAAGAAAAAATTAATTTAACTTATTTCTCCTACTCCTATCCTTTTTATCTCGTATCTGAATAATCAAAGCTAGAAGAAGAAAAACTTTTTTTTTTTTCAACTTCTCCTATCTTCCTATCATTCTTATATCCGATATTATAAAATCAAATGTAGAATAAGAAAAAAATAATTTAAATTTTTTATACAACTAATTTCATTTTTATATCTTATATTAATAATAAAATAAAGAATAATAAAAACTTGTTTTTTTTTCAAATTCACCTATCTTAATATCATTATTATCTCCGATCTGAGAAAATCAATGTTATAATAAGAAAAAATGAATTTAACTTATTTATAATACTCCTATCCTTTTTATATCTTATATTAATAATAAATTCTAGAATAATAAAAACTTGTTTTTTTTTCAAACTCACATATAATGATATCAGTATTATCTAATATATTATAAAAACAAAGGTATAATAATAAAAAATGAATTTCACTTATTTCTCCTACTCCTATCCTTTTTATATCGTATCTGAATAATCAAAGATAGAAGAAGAAAAACTTGTTTTTTTTAAAATTATCCTATCTTCCTATCATTCTTATCTCCGATCTGAGACAATCAAAGGTATAATAAGAAAAAATGAATTTCACTTATTTCTCCTACTCCTATCCTTTTTATCTCGTATCTGAATAATCAAAGCTAGAAGAATAAAAAATTGTTTTTTTTAAAATTATAATATCTTAATATCAGTATTATATCCGATCTGAGAAATTCAAAGTTAGAAGAAGAAAAAATGAATTTCACTTATTTCTCCTACTCCTATCCTTTTTATCTCGTATCTGAATAATCAAAGCTAGAAGAAGAAAAACTGTTTTTTTTTCAAATTCTCCTATCTTCCTATCATTCTTATCTCCGATCTGAGAAAATCAAAGGTAGAAGAAGAAAAAATGAATTTCACTTATTTCTCCTACTCCTATCCTTTTTATCTCGTATCTGAATAATCAAAGCTAGAATAAGAAAAACTGTTTTTTTTTCAAATTCTCCTATCTTCCTATCATTCTTATCTCCGATCTGAGAAAATCAAAGGTAGAAGAAGAAAAAATGAATTTCACTTATTTCTCCTACTCCTATCCTTTTTATATCGTATCTGAATAATCAAAGCTAGAATAATAAAAACTGTTTCTTTTTTCAACTTCTCCTATCTTCCTATAATTATTATCTCCGATCTTATAAAATCAAAGGTAGAAGAAGAAAAAATTAATTTCAATTATTTCTCCTACTCCTATACATTTTATATCTTATATTAATAAAAAACCCTATAAGAATAAAAACTGTTTTTTTTTCAACTTCTCCTATCTTCCTATCATTCTTATCTACGATATGATAAAATCAAAGGTAGAAGAAGAAAAAATGAATTTCACTTATTTCTCCTACTCCTATCCTTTTTATCTCGTATCTGAATAATCAAAGCTATAATAATAAAAACTGTTTTTTTTTCAACTTCTCCTATCTTCCTATCATTCTTATCTCCGATCTGAGAAAATCAAAGGTAGAAGAAGAAAAAATGAATTTCACTTATTTCTCCTACTCCTATCCTTTTTATCTCGTATCTGAATAATAAAAGCTAGAAGAAGAAAAACTGTTTTTTTTTCAACTTCTCCTATCTTCCTATCATTCTTATCTCCGATCTGATAAAATCAAAGGTAGAAGAAGAAAAAATGAATTTCACTTATTTCTCCTACTCCTATCCTTTTTATCTCGTATCTGAATAATCAAAGCTACAATAAGAAAAACTGTTTTTTTTTCAACTTCTCCTATCTTCCTATCATTCTTATCTCCGATCTGAGAAAATCAAAGGTAGAAGAAGAAAAAATGAATTTCACTTATTTCTCCTACTTCTATCCTTTTTATCTCGTATCTGAATAATCAAAGCTAGAAGAAGAAAAACTGTTTTTTTTTCAACTTCTCCTATCTTCCTATCATTCTTATCTCCGATCTGAGAAAATCAAAAGTAGAAGAAGAAAAAATGAATTTCACTTATTTCTCCTACTCCTATCCTTTTTATCTCGTATCTGAATAATCAAAGCTAGAAGAAGAAAAACTTTTTTTTTTTTTAAACTTCTCATATATTCCTATAATTCTTATCTCCGATCTGAGAAAATCAAAGGTATAATAAGAAAAAATTAATTTAAATTATTTCTCCTACTACTATCCTTTTTATCTCGTATCTGAATAATCAAATCTAGAAGAATAAAAACTTTTTTTTTTTCAACTTCTCCTATCTTCCTATCATTATTATCTCCGATCTGAGAAAATCAAAGGTAGAAGAAGAAAAAATGAATTTCACTTATTTCTCCTACTCCTATCCTTTTTATCTCGTATCTGAAAAATCAAAGCTAGAAGAAGAAAAACTGTTTTTTTTTCAACCTCTCCTATCTTCCTATCATTCTTATCTCCGATCTTAGAAAATCAAAGGTAGAAGAAGAAAAAATGAATTTCACTTATTTCTCCTACTCCTATCCTTTTTATCTCTTATCTTAATAATAAAAGCTAGAAGAAGAAAAACTGTTTTTTTTTCAAATTCTCCTATATTCCTATCATTCTTATCTCCGATCTGAGACAATCAAAGGTAGAAGAAGAAAAAATGAATTTCACTTATTTCTCCTACTCCTATCCTTTTTATCTCGTATCTGAAAAATCAAAGCTAGAAGAAGAAATACTGTTTTTTTTTCTACTTCTCCTATCTTCCTATCATTCTTATCTCCGATCTGAGAAAATCAAAGGTAGAAGAAGAAAAAATGAATTTCACTTATTTCTCCTACTTCTATCCTTTTTATCTCGTATCTGAATAATCAAAGCTAGAAGAAGAAAAACTGTTTTTTTTTTTCAAATTCTCATATCTTCCTATCATTCTTATCTCCTATCTGATAAAATCAAATGTAGAAGAAGAAAAAATGAATTTCACTTATTTCTCCTACTCCTATCCTTTTTATATCGTATCTTAAAAATAAAATCTATAATAATAAAAACTTTCTTTTTTTCAACTTCTCCTATCTTCCTATCATTCTTATCTCCGATCTGAGAAAATCAAAGGTAGAAGAAGAAAAAATGAATTTCACTTATTTCTCCTACTCCTATCCTTTTTATCTCGTATCTGAATAATCAAAGCTAGAAGAAGAAAAACTGTTTATTTTTTCAACTTCTCCTATCTTCCTATCATTCTTATCTCCGATCTGAGAAAATCAAAGGTAGAAGAAGAAAAAATGAATTTCACTTATTTCTCCTACTCCTATCCTTTTTATCTCGTATCTGAAAAATCAAAGCTAGAATAATAAAAACTTTTTTTTTTTCAACTTCTCCTATCTTCCTATCATTCTTATCTCCGATCTGAGAAAATCAAAGGTAGAAGAAGAAAAAATGAATTTCACTTATTTCTCCTACTCCTATCCTTTTTATCTCGTATCTGAATAATCAAAGCTAGAAGAAGAAAAACTGTTTTTTTTTCAACTTCTCCTATCTTCCTATCATTCTTATATCCGATCTGAGAAAATAAAAGGTAGAAGAAGAAAAAATGAATTTCACTTATTTCTACTACTACTATACTTTTTATCTCGTATCTGAATAATCAAAGCTAGAAGAAGAAAAACTTGTTTTTTTTTCAACTTCTCCTATCTTCCTATAATTCTTATATCCGATCTGAGAAAATCAAAGGTAGAAGAAGAAAAAATTAATTTCACTTATTTCTCCTACTCCTATCCTTTTTATCTCGTATCTGAATAATCAAAGCTATAAGAAGAAAAACTGTTTTTTTTTTCAAATTATCCTATCTTCCTATCATTCTTATCTCAGATCTTATAAAATCAAAGGTAGAATAATAAAAAATTTATTTCAATTATTTCTCCTACTCCTATACTTTTTATCTAGTATCTTAATAATCAAATATACAAGAATCAAAAATTTTTTTTTTCAACTTATCCTATCTTACTATAATTCTTATCTCCGATATTATACAATCAATTTTATAAGAAGAAAAAATGAATTTAAATTATTTATCCTACTACTATCCTTTTTATATCTTATCTTAATATTAAACGCTATAATAATAAAAACTTTTTTTTTTAAAATTATCCTATATTACTATCATTCTTATATCCGATCTGAGAAAATCAAAGGTAGAAGAAGAAAAAATGAATTTCACTTATTTATCCTACTCCTATCCTTTTTATCTCTTATATTAATAATAAAAGCTATAATAATAAAAACTGTTTTTTTTTCAACTTCTCCTATCTTCCTATCATTCTTATCTCCGATCTGAGAAAATCAAAGGTAGAAGAAGAAAAAATGAATTTCACTTATTTCTCCTACTCCTATCCTTTTTATCTCGTATCTGAATAATCAAAGCTAGAAGAAGAAAAACTGTTTTTTTTTCAACTTCTCCTATCTTCCTATCATTCTTATCTCCGATCTGAGAAAATCAAAGTTATAACAAGAAAAAATGAATTTCACTTATTTCTCCTACTCCTATCCTTTTTATCTCTTATATTAATAATAAAAGATAGAATACTCAAATATTTTTTTTTTAAACTTATACTATATTCATATAATTCTTATCTCCGATATGAGAAAATAAAAGGTAGAAGAAGAAAAAATGAATTTCACTTATTTCTCCTACTCCTATCCTTTTTATCTCGTATCTGAATAATCAAAGCTAGAAGAAGAAAAACTGTTTCTTTTTTCAACTTCTCCTATCTTCCTATAATTCTTATATCCGATCTGAGAAAATCAAAGGTAGAATAATAAAAAATGAATTTCTCTTATTTCTCCTACTCCTTTCATTTTTATCTCGTATATTAATTATAAAAGCTAGAATAATAAAAACTTTTTTTTTTTTTCAACTTCTCCTATCTTCCTATCATTCTTATCTCCTATCTGAGAAAATCAAAGTTAGAAGAAGAAAAAATGAATTTCACTTATTTCTCCTACTCCTATCCTTTTTATATCGTATCTGAATAATCAAAGCTAGAAGAAGAAAAACTTTTTTTTTTTTCAACTTCTACTATCTTCCTATCATTCTTATATCACATATGATAAAATAAAAGGTATAATAAGAAAAAATGAATTTAACTTATTTCTCCTACTCCTATCCTTTTTATCTCGTATCTGAATAATCAAAGCTAGAATAAGAAAAACTTTTTTTTTTTTCAAATTCTCCTATCTTCCTATCATACTTATCTCCGATCTGAGAAAATCAAAGGTAGAAGAAGAAAAAATTAATTACACTTATTTCTCCTACTCCTATCCTTTTTATCTCTTATCTGAAAAATCAAAGCTATAAGAATAAAAACTTTCTTTTTTTAAACTTCTCCTATCTTCCTATAATTCTTATCTCCGATCTGAGAAAATCAAAGGTAGAAGAATAAAAAATTAATTTCACTTATTTCTCATACTCAGCTCATTTTTATATCGTATATTAATAAAAAAAGCAAGAATAATAAAAAATTTTTTTTTTTTTAAAACTCTCCTATCTTACTATAATTATTATCTCCTATCTGATAAAATCAAAGGTAGAAGAAGAAAAAATGAATTTAAATTATTTCTCCTACTCCTATCCTTTTTATCTCGTATCTTAATAATCAAAGAGATAATAATAAAAACTTTTTTTTTTTTCAACTTCTCCTATCTTCCTATCATTCTTATCTCCGATCTTAGAAAATAAAAGTTATAATAATAAAAAATGAATTTCAATTATTTATCATAATCCTATACTTTTTATATATTATATTAATAATAAAATCTAGAATAATAAAAACTTTTTTTTTTTTCAAATTCACCTATCTTCCAATCATTATTATATCAGATCTGATAAAATAAAATGTAGAAGAAGAAAAAATGAATTTAAATTATTTCTCCTACTCCTATCCTTTTTATCTCGTATCTGAATAATCAAAGCTAGAAGAAGAAAAACTTGTTTTTTTTTCAACTTCTCATATCTTCCTATAATTCTTATCTCCGATCTGAGAAAACCAAAAGTAGAAGAAGAAAAAATGAATTTCACTTATTTCTCCTACTCCTATCCTTTTTATCTCGTATCTGAATAATCAAAGCTAGAAGAAGAAAAACTTTTTTTTTTTTCAACTTCTCCTATCTTCATATAAGTCTTATAGAAGATATTATAAAATAAAAGTTAGAATAAGAAAAAATTAATTTAAATTATTTATCCATAAAATATAAATTTTAAATATTATATTAATAATAAATGATCGAATTATATAAACTTTTTTTTTTTTCTAATTAAAAATTATTCAAAAAATAATATTATAATAAATTTTAAAATAAATGTTATTATAATAAAAAATTTATTTAACTTATTTAGAAGAAAAAGATAATTTTTTTATAGTCTATTAATAAAAAAAGCAAGAATAATAAAAAATTTTTTTTTTTTTAAAACTCACCTATCTTCCTATAATTCTTATCTCCGATCTGAGAAAATAAAAGGTATAAGAAGAAAAAATGAATTTCACTTATTTCTCCTACTCCTATCCTTTTTATCTCGTATCTGAATAATCAAAGCTAGAATAAGAAAAACTTTTTTTTTTTTCAACTTCTCCTATCTTCCTCCATTATTCTCTATCCAACTCTTAGGAGCTTAAAATATTTGACAAATCAATGAATATATAGGTGCAAAATAGGTACGAATCAATTAGGGCCGTATCCAGGATCTTAGTTCGGGGGGGGGGGAGTGTACACAAAAAACTTTAAAAACGCTTCAAAATTTTTTCGTATGCATTTTTGTTACGGTTTTAAGAGTCAGACAAACATTTTTTTTGGGGGTGGGGGAAGGGGTTTAGACCCCTACCCCCCTGAATACAGCCTGGGAATCAATTATCATAATAAAGAACAAAGAAAAGAGCGACTATTCTATTTATTCTTTAACAGTCCTCTTATAAACAAAGTAATTCAAAAAGGTGTGTAGAGAAAGGCGGGCTTAGGCTCACTGTACCTATACGATGGAAAAAGAAAGAAAAGAAGTAGAAGAAGGCCAAATTCAATGTAGCTGTTAACGATGTACAGGGAATCAAAAACAACAACTTTAATTTTAAACATACAAAATCGCGGTTTACATTACATGAATAAACCTAAGGGGAAAAATAAACCTAAGTGGTCCAAATGGAAAAATATGCTGAGGACATTTTGATGTCCTCAGCGCTCTGAAAATGTTTTCAGAATGGGGAAATGAGTGAAAATGTTTCAAAACGGGGAAAAATACTTTTATTTTTATGTCCTCAGTGCTATATTTTATTTTCTTCAAAACTTGCTCGCAGATGTTTCTGACGTCTGCAGAGACGACTTCTGCCCGGTTCCACAAGTGGGCGAATAGCCACACATTATCATTATAACAACGGAATAAAATATTTCAGTCACAAATATAAACATTTTAACTGCTATTCATTATTAAGTATATCATCTATGTTTGGTATTTGCCTTTAAAATAGCGTAGCTAAATATGTAAGTCAATTGACAATATAGATGAATCCCCCATACCTTTCTAGATAAACCGGTGACAAAACTTATCAAACATTTTTTGGCATTATTTGTACCAAACAACTTCAACTACAAAATTTTTATCAGCATTAAATTTTAACTATTAATAACTACAAAATATGATGATACAGATAAGAAAGGAAGAAGAAAGACATGCTTACGGTAACAGATTTCGTGCAACCGCACCCATCATGAATAAGGCAGCTTCTGTGACCTCCCAAGAACTCCCAGTCAGTGATAAGCAACAATGTCTAAAGACAGAGGTCGAGCCAACAATAAAAGCAACGTCTTTAACTAAATCTACGATGCGCCTCCTAAAGTCAGCAAACTCATCCGTTTCATCTAATATGCCTTCCTAAAAATGAATAACAGAAACAATAAGTGTATAGTGCACCTTTAAATTGGCAATAGAAGAATTCAGATTCCACATATAATGGAAAACAAATTAGAAAAAAATAAAGAAACAAATAGACAAATAGATAAGTATCATCAACCTCCGCAAGGAACCAGACCTGGACACTTGTAAGGATTACCCCCCATCTTTACTGAGAATAAGTGTCCTTCCTGGCCATGGAGCCATACGGGGGTGACTTTGCTGGAGTTGTTTTAGTCTTAAATTTATTGTACTATGAACTCTGAAAGTAGAAGGGATTTGCCGTTTCTTGTCATATCAAGCAAAGTTGCTTTTGGAGGATTCTTGCCAGTTATAAGAGATAACCACCTGTATTTTGAAATTTATCTAATCACCAAAATTAGTAATACATCATCAATTAATTAATGAATCTGCAATTTCTGTTACAAACGTCGTTTCCACCTCAAACGTGACAATCGATACCTCAAAATTTTGTGTTAGACGAAATCAGTCTTCTTTTAATGTCAGTTGGTCTTAGGGTGAGAGATAATCGTACAACATGTAAGGATTGCATATGCTTCCTTTGGAGGGGGGAGGGGGATACGAAGAAAATTTAAAAATTCCAACTGAAAATCCCTGTAAGAATCAACAAATTTTTCACCACAATATTGTACGTGGTAAAAATTTTGCCTAATTCTTCGACATGCATTCCCTTGAGGGGCACTAGAAAAGGACTTTGATATTTCAAATAGCACCGCCTATAAAATGTTACACATTAGGAATAAAGATGAGCAGAAATAGGTTTTGTCAGAAACTTTTTTTTTTTGGAAAAATACTATGAGCTTTATGAGCATTTAAGGGTCGTAATAAATGAGTTTCAGCCTTAAAAACTGTTAATCTAAAATCTTCTTTTTTTTAGTGTTACTTCCAAATATTGCAATACTCCTTCGAAGTTGTCTCTCATTGGAACTTATAAGATATTTTCGTTTACTGATTTTGTTAAAATAAAGTAGAGGGCGAAGTAAGCATAAGCAAACTTAACCCAAAATTTTGCTTAATACAGAAGAGTTATTTCACGATGGCACGAATGTTGATGATATTAAAGCGGATTGCCTCAAACTTGGTGAAAAATATTGCAATGATTTCGATCCCATTCACTTGCTCCACAAACTCAAAGATATGAAAAAAACAATTAAAACATCGACGCATTCCCTTCAAGAAACCTGTACATATGTCAGACTTAATTGTGCAATACGGGGATGAAGGGGTCTTCGCAAAGGTAAGAGTTGACCATCAAATATTATTGGCAACTGCAGCATCAATAGCCAATGATGAATGGTCATTTAGTAAACTTAAACTAATATTCATCCGCTCCAAAAAGCGGATGAATATTTGCTAGATGTTTTCCAGAGAAATTGCTTAAGGATTGTTCTGGGTGCCCGGCTGACTGACCGTATTTCAAACAATAGGCTGTACGAAAAATGTGGTTCAGTACCACTCTCTAGGGCTATAATGAAAGAAAGGTTGAGGTGGCTAAGGCAGGTTGTGCAGATGAAGGATGACAGATTGCCGAAGATTGTTATTTTCGGCCAACCGTCTAGAGCTAAACAGAAAGCAGGTCGTCCTCGTCTTGGGTGGGAGGACGTTATAAAGAAAGATTTAAAGGAAATGGGAACTTCGTGGGAGGGTGTAAAGAAGAGGCTTTGAATAGATT
Source organism: Artemia sp. Qi Xiang Cuo (assembly GCF_049724085.1). Classification (NCBI taxonomy): domain Eukaryota; kingdom Metazoa; phylum Arthropoda; class Branchiopoda; order Anostraca; family Artemiidae; genus Artemia; species Artemia sp. Qi Xiang Cuo. The sequence goes on from NC_142795.1 coordinate 31,815,013, forward strand.
GGGATGGAGGAGGAGCGTGCGTAGCTATGTTGGCCTCAGGCGGCTTGGTGCTGCGGTGAGTTGTTAGTAGTAGTAGTAGTATAGAACCCGAATAATTAGAAGTAATCCCTTGAGATGATATAGTCAATAATTTTGCAGGGGCTAAAGCAAGAAAAGTCATATTTAAACAAATGGAAAATGTTGTTAATAAGTGAAAGTTTTGTTAAAAGTTGGCCTGAAAATTTTGAGGAGACACGGAAGGGGCGCCAACCAAGATTTAGCCCCGGGCAAAAGAGGGGCTAGAACCGTCACTGGCAGAGCCAAGTGAATAAAACTTCAAGAAATCAGCTCAAATCCTGAAAATCTCTGAGATACACACATGATGAACAATGATTTGTGTTTAAAAATGTGAACCACTGTTAAAGTGATGGTTATTTTTCAAGAAAGAAAAAGTATAATAAAAAAAAGTCCAATGAGACTGGAACACTGAAAGCAAATATATGAAAAATATCAGAAAAAAAACAGCGAAACTCACATGATCCGGCTCAATATGGGCGTGCTTTTGCAAACACTGCAATAACCTTTCAATAGGTCTTCTAAACACCTCTGTTAAGCGATCCTGGTTACGCTGATATATTTCTTCTGATAGCTTGTACCAGAAACCAAATGTTATTTCAACAACCTAGAAAAACAGAAAGAATAAAAAATGGCGTAACGTTACAAATATTGGACTGAAGAATGATAGGACAGAGAGAGAGAGAGAGAGAGAGAGAGAGAGAGAGAGAGAGAGAGAGAGAGCGAGAGAGAGAGAGAGAGAGAGAGAGAGAGAGAGAGAGAGAGAGAGAGAGAGAGAGAGAGAGAGAGGAGAGAGGAGAGATGAAAAGAGACAAAAGAGGGTGAGATACAGAGGAATATAGAGAAAGAGAGGGAGGGGAGAGATAGAGCTGTAAAGCTAAGTCTCTAAACAGAAATTACAATAAATAACCGAGTTAAACTCAAAACGAGCAGAAATTAACATAAGTTGGCCGCAAACCCCCTATGCTTTCCCAAAGCCATAACATAATTTGCACTTTACTGAAAAAATACAAATGTTTTTACTTTTATAACTTTAATAAATCAAATAATATTAACAATTTGATTACTGAATATCAGTATATGTATATTAAACTGACAATGCACATTCATTTGTATTTTTTCAGTAAAGTGCAAACTTTGTTCTGGCCTTGGGAAGGCATAGGGGTTTTGAGCCCAACTTATGTTAATTTCTGCTCGTTTTGACTTTAACTCGGTTATTTATTGTAATTTCTGTTCGTTTTGGGTTTCATTTATTTATCGATGCTGATTTGTGGTAGTTTCACGCTTGGTAGATTATTTGATTTTATTTTTGCTCTTTTTTTGTTTAATGGAGTTCTTTACTTTTCTTTGAAAAACTTATTTGTAGAAACAGTTTTTTTAATTAATAAGAGTATAACAAAAGATTGACTTTGGAGGAGGGACGACAGGATTTGGCAATGGTGTAGAAAATGCAGATAAAACATTAAAAATACACCTGCAAATGCGATTATTTTGCCATTTCGCCAGAAAGAAATGTTAATTTTTTATCGTAAATATTATCTTCGTAAATTTGAAGGATAGACTTCATTACCTAGCTGTATTTTTGAAATATGAAATAGCAAAATTAAAAATGAAATTCCTAAATTGATCTTCGATCAATCAGGATCCGATTAAATTTACTTTCAGTACATATTCATTAATTCATTGAGATAAGAAATCAGGATCCGTTACACTCGATAGTAACAAAAAATAAATTAAATAGATAATAATAAAAGAAATCATAAAAATCCATCTTAAGTTTTCTTAGCAAGGAATTTCTTTAAATTTACCTTATACGAAAAGAGTGTTAACCTCTAAAACCTCTGGTAAAAAAATTTATTTTTCAAAGATCTTTGGGCGTTTCCTTGCCTTTCCTTGATGCCTTAAATTTTCCTTACCTCATATTCAGGATGCTCACAGCAGGCAATTAATATATCTACAAGATCCAAACGTTCTGGTTGATGAACATCATTATCTCCAACGATGTCATATAACTGAGATTCACAGAGGAATGTGAAAATTCGACAGTAATTCATTGCCCTTCAAAGGAAGAAAAGACATCAAGTTTTTATTTTCAAAAACAACACTTGTAAACTAAACGGGTTTCTAAATTATAACCTTTATAAACTTAGTTTTCTTACTTTCACAATCATAGGACCTGCAAATTTAACATGGAAAAGACCTACATATTTAAAAGGCAAGACCATTCATTTTTAGTTAAATTACATCTTAAACTTTGATTGGCGGAAACATAACTGAAGAATAACAATATTAACAGGGATTCAAATCTACAAGGGAAGCCAAAGCGTAAAAGGGGAACAATATACAAATACAAATTAAGGGGATTCGACACCATAAGTCATTTTATAGCCTCAGCGTCAGCTGACATTCTCAAAGACAAATGGCCCATTAGCAAATTTTCCCAGCACCACAGGAAACTTTTGAAGCAATTTGGTAAAAATTGATGCAGGGGATCTTAAATGTGTCAACAGTCCGAAAAGCTAACGAGAGGCTAGTTTAAGACAAAGAAAACATACAATCTCTTAACTAATTGTTAAGCGAAACGCTGTCTACTCAATGTACATGTACTATAGATAATGGGCATCCTTTGTCGGCAAAGATTTCAATCAAGGCGGTTAGCACAACAAGGAACTTCAAAAGCTGTCAAATTATTCAATGATACTTCCTTTGAGCTGATTTTTAATTTTTCCAAGCAGGTATTTTATAATTTTTTTTAGGGACTACCAGGGCCAGATTAAAAGCTTTGACGGTCCTAGACCCAAGCCTTTTTGCTGCTCCGTTTTTGCGAGATTTTCGGGGAAGTCCCGGAAAATTCGGAGATAGTGGAATCACTGAACAGAACGCAACTGATGAGCCGCTGATGACGAATTCGCTTTGCACCCACAACAGGCTTTGTCGTTGGTCAGAAAGAAGACAACCCATTCGCCCTGACAGACCTTGACTTCGCAGACAATGCGTGTCACAGGAATAGCTTGTTAGCTGAGCCCCAAAAGAAGGTAAATGATGTATCATATATATCAAAGGCAATTGGCTTCGTGATCAACGATACAGACTCAAAGTCACGACAGACCACCCAAATATCAATCTATAGGGCAAAACCATTAAGACTATTGAAAAGTTCTACTACCTTGGTTCCATTGTAACACCAAACGGAGGTACAGAAGCTGATGTTAGAGCTCGAATAGGAAAGGCATGGGGAGTCTTCACAAGCATGAAAAAGTCGCTTTAGAATAGACATGAAATTAGCATCAAAACGAAGATGAACGTCTACAAGGCAAATGTTCAATCGATCCTGCTGTACGCCTGTGAAACTTGGCCTTTAAAGGCCGAAGAAACACGTTCACTAGAAGTATTCGACCATCGCTGCATGAGACACATACTACGGGCCAGCTGATGGTTTCATATCTCAAACGCTGAGGTTCGAAGGGGTCGCGCCCAGAAGGCCCCCCTCTCGGTAATCATAAAACAACGACGACTGAAATTCTTGGGACACACACTACGACGACCAGCTGGAACTATATCTCGCGATGTCCTCACCTGCGACCCCCTTCCAACTTGAAAACAGAGACCAGGTGGCCAAAGAAAGAATCTCTGGCAGACATTCTAGAATGATATGGATCCTTGGGGTGGCTTCCGACGACACAGACATCGTTGGGATAAAACTGGCAGAAGAGGCTACTGCTGACAGATCGTGTTGGACTACGTCAGTCATCCCATCGTCCATTGTTGCCTGGCAGGATGGATCATCGTCTGGTTGCCGCCGAAAGTAAAGTAAAGTAACTGATGAGCCGAAAGTAATGAAAGAGTAAGGTGAAACCGAACTCTCAGCTGCCAATCTTGGGAGGAATCTGGTAGTTTATAAGTGGACACGGAATTTCTGTGTTGTTTTAAAATTAATTTTCTGTGAATAGGCTGCATGGTAGCGGAGTGCACCTGGAACTTTGACAATAAATAACATTAGTCCAGTTTTTGTTAAGGCCTGGGCCTAGCGGGCCTATTTGGTAAACCCAGGCATGGGAACTGTCCTTTCCTAAATTTTAAAAAGAAAGCTCAGCTCCGTTCAATCAAAAACAAATTCACGCTTTCTAATGATGTAAGTTTCATTAAATCCGAAAATCTCTAACGGCAAAAAACGGCAAGTTAAATGTTTTTTTTAAGATTTCCGAGAAAGCAGGTGTTAGATTTTAGTTTTCTGTCGTTTATTCGCACCTTTTATCAAAGCTATACAAGTTATGGCGAGAAAACCCAATCAATTCTTAATAGTTTGGCCACATACACTAAAAAAGCTTATAATGAACGAGATAGAGCGATCTTTTAAGGTATACAACCCTTTTAAGAAAGCATGATCGCGTCCAGCGTACAAAAAAGTAAAGAGTATTTAGTTTAGTAGGAGCTTAATAGAATTCCTCCACAGGGGTCAAATTCAATATGAAATAATGAACCCCGGCCCGGCCTCCAACAGATAATGATAATTTTTACACTGTCAACAATTAAATATTCTAAAATGTCCTCTTTACATTATTCAAGTTTTTACAAAGAGAGCCTGATTTATATAAACGTAAACTGACTTTCCCTTTAGAGGTAAAAGTAAGGAGTTTTGCCTCAGAGAGTAGGTCTCATGTAAAAAAAAAAAATAATCCAAATTTTAGGACTAAATTTTCCCCTGAGTCGAAGGTTAGATAAATATACTGTGTCTTAATCTTATTTCATTGTCTAGACGAGAAGATTATATTAATAGGTGAACATGGCAAAAATTTTAGACAGTATCAGAAGATTTCTCAGGAGATTCCATCATGCCAACTTTTGGGGGATTCGACCGGCTCTCCTCCCTCTTTACTCGCAGCTGTGATTCATAATATTATTTCTACCTTCATACATACAATACAATTAAGTCATTGACTGAAAATATGCATTTGAAGAAACAAATCTCAATGTGTTCATTCATTCCGTTTCCCTAATTATACAACTAGACATAAGAGACCGCTTCGAAGGCTCTTTGATAAATACTGGAATTTTAAACAGGTTTAGGAGCAAAAAAGGATGCACAGTGACAGTGTGTAACGGTGCTCAAAATGAAAGGGCAAAATTTTGCCCTTTGACAACGAATTGAAAAATGACGAAGATTCCTTCAGAGTAAAGGTTCTCACGCTAAGGTCTGCGGTTCCATGGAAGGCCACGAACCAGTTTCTCCAGAACTAATAAAATTAACCTACATTCCGACTATTTACATTAATATGTGTATAATTATGGCAGTCAAATATTTATTGGGATATACTGTACTAACAATAAATATTTACATATTAAATGCTGTTTTTGGATTTTTGTTTCGATTTTCGTATTATTTAAACGTATATTGATGAAAACGAGCTTAACTTTGATGACGACCTTCTTAAGGCAACAGCTGGACAGTATATATTGATTCTCAGCAAAGGCGCTTAAAAACTATTTTCCTGATGTACGAGAATTTGAAAAATCACCAATCTTTAAACAGTCTATTTGTACTTCCCCATTAATGAGCAGAGGTCAATTTCACTCAAGAACAACTTATTTATTTAACATATAACACAGCGAAAAATATGTATTCTGGAAAAAGCATTATATAATTTTTAGGGTTACGATGACAGTATCTTCTTATCCTGACGTTTTAAAAACAGCTCTAATGGGCTGACTCCGTTCACAACCAAATATGAATATGAAACATATTTTTCAACACTGCTTACTCTCAGACAAATGACTAGAGAACAACAGGGACCACCAGCAAAATATAATCTAGTATCCTCAAGTAAATACTAAAAAAACACATTATTTTGTGTCAAACATTATATAGAGTGAATTGTCCTCTATAAAATGAACCGACTGGACTAACACAAGAGGAGAGGGGGGAAGGAAAAGGCTACCTACAGAAAAAATTCTATATATTCTTAAAGCGCCAAGAACATGAAAATAAAAACATATTTTGCTCCTTGAACCCACCCTGTCTTTTTATAACCGAAAACCGAGATTTTGAAAAAAAAAATCCCTCTTGGTTTCCTCAACATTCTGACTGTTTTTTAAAAACAGTTTTTTTTAAAAAAACCCATTATTCTCTTCTTGGAAATTAATTTTGCACCAAAGAGTGTAAGCAGCTGATGAAAAAGGGGAAACCGTTTCTCTTTGATATGTTGAGTGCTGACTGCTTTTTAAAAACGTTTTAAAAACAGCTCTAATGGGCTGACTCCGTTCACAACCAAATATGAATGTGAAACAGATTTTTCAACACTGCTTACTCTCAGACAAATGACTAGAGAACAACAAAGACCCACAAACTAAAGAAACAAAGCCAAACATAGAAGTACTGGTTCAAGTAAAGCAGACAGATCCAACTCATCCAAAATTTAGCATTTTTTTCTTAAGTGGATACTAAAAAAAAACAAAAAAACTTTTTGTTGCTCTCCTATACTATTATAAAAATGTCAGGCTTGACCTTCCGTTTTGGGTGCGATGACATTTTAATTTCATAGCAAACGTGGCTTCTAGAAATATTAGGAGTTTTAGATTTATTGTTTGCATATTTCATTTCAAGGAATGTTTTTATCTCTGTATAAGCTTAAATATCTATATCCCCCGATTTCAATAACATGCTGATCAATTTGAAATGAAATTGTTTCACCTGTAGAAAAAAACACAAGTAAGAATCTTTACGTCATTAATTCTGTAAAACGTAAATTTAGCCTTAATCTGATGCAGTTTCCACTTATACCAATTTTTTCAGGTCTACTGAATTCCCAAACAACTCCCCGAAAAAAAAGAAGATATCAAGAATTGCCAGTTTTTTACAGAATGTTTGAAAAGAAAAGTGGAAGCATTTCTCTGATATCTAGATCAATTGCAGAAATCAGAAAAAATGTTCAGCGTGGAGCTCTGAGCATGCGCAAAGTAAATTTTGAATACCATATTTTCAAGTACCTTAAATCAAAGTTTTATAATAAATTGATTTCCTTGTGTTTCTAACATACAATCCTAGATTTTACTCTAGCGTTCTTTGTAACAAGGAGGCGCTTCTCTTTGACACTACCAGTTTCTTGAAAAAAATCAAGTAATATTTTAGAAACACTTTTGTAAAAATAAAATGGACTATTACACTTGGAAAAACATAACGTTGTCCCATAATATTTAGAAAAGGTTTTCCAGCAAAAAATTCGTCTTCGCGCTTGCGAAATTCGTCTTCGGAGCATGAGTGAAATTCGTCTTCGCAAATTCATCTGAATTCATAACAATTTAAAACTCTCTGGAATTCTTCATTAAATAAATACAGTTTTTATGCTTTTATTGAGCTTCGGAAGCAAAATTTCGTCAAGATTTATAATTACCCATAAATCACTTTATTCCTTACTATATTGTTTTATGTGTTCATTAGATTAATATTAATATGCTTATTATAACAAATAATTTTTACGTTCTTCTTTCATAGTTGAACGAGACTTTGGGGGATTTACTGAGAGATAAAAGGACAAAGGCTATAAACATGATACTATTGGGCATGAGTTTTGTCACAGTCTCAACCTCAGCCAGATTAATGCTGCGAAGAATCTAAAAAACGTAACGCTCTAAAAAAACAATTGTAACTACCCTGAATATCTTTTTGTATATATACACTTTCCGGCTTATAACAATGTGGGCTCGTCATCGTTGTTTATGAATCTACTGTTCTAAATGAAGACTAAATAAACAAAAACAAGTGAAAGGAAAAAATACCTGTCGGAGTCTTCTTCAACTACGGCATTTGAATACGCCCCTCTTAACTCTTTACATTTACCAACGATAAAGTCAGATAAATGTTTTGGCACGTTACAACATTCTATCTGTTCTTCAAGTAATGCACAAACTGCGTCAGAAGCTGCCTCATGTACGCGATTTCCTCCCTAAAAGAAGTTTCATACTAAAAAAAGAACGTGATTCTTTTTCTCTATTCAATTATAATAGTTACAGGTAACAATTTAACAAAAATTAAAGAGCTACAATAATTTGGTCATATCTACGCAAATAACTATCGTGAAATATTCATTCGATGTCAAATTTCACTGTTAAGAAGTTCTGAGAGTACTGCAGTTCCCAGATATCCAAATTTGACACAAGGAGAAAATTTAGCCCTTGCACCACCCTTACGGCCTGAAAAAGGCAAAAGGGGTGATTCATTGTCAACTGGTCAATTTCGCTATGAAAAAGATCATAGATCTCCGCATAAGTGGATTAATCAATTAAATTGATTAAGTGGAAACCTAGAACAACCATATATGACAACAGAAAAAAGGATAAAATGGGACTACGAAAAAACAAATAATTGCACTTCCGTCAAGGTGTAAAATATATATATATATATATATATATATATATATATATATATATATATATATATATATATATATATATATATATAATAAATGGGGCATAAGACAGAAGAAGAATAGTAAATGTGCCTCCAAAAACTAATTGAGCTACATAAAGTGAGCAAAACCAAGAAAAAAGAAACAGAAAGCAAAAATAATTGAAAAATTTACCATTCTTGCTACCTCAAAAATGGTAAATATTATTCAGGTTAAACTAAAAAGTAATTTGCAATTACTAAAACAATTTTCGGAATCTTGAAACACCCAAAACCCCTCAAAATGGAGGTGAATTGAGAAGAAAAGGGGAACCATTGGCCGCAAACCCAGACCAGAGGTCTACTATCCCTCATCTTAAAAACAAAGGAAAATCAAATTTTACCTATGTGAATTCACATTTCACATTTTACTGGTGTTTCTTTTTTTACCCAGGGTAGGTTGTATTCAACGAGTGGTCATAGAAACTTGAAGAGGGCTCATCTGAACGGATACTTAAATTTCAGTGCATTCAAGTCATTCAAGTGAATGACTTGAATTCACTGGGTACTCAAGTGAAGGAACTAAACAAATTCCGCGACGAGCATAGACGTATTATTAAAATTATAAATCTATGGCGACGAGATTTCCTGCTGATGATAGTAATGGTAACTAAATTTCATATGGGGACACTTCTGTTTAATTGGCCAGTCGCCAAATAATCAGCGGATACATATGACCTTCCAATATACTTCATGTGCAAGTTTTGAGTCAGAATTGAATGAAGTTTTGGTTATAAGTAGTTCATTGTGTTTAAGTTTGGAGCCTGTGGACGTTTTTGGTATGCTATTTTTCTACTGTCCTACAGTCAACGAATCAACGTAAGACGACAATTTAGCTATCATTCGATAGCCAAAACTCGGGTTTATCCATTTACTAAATTACACATTAGAAATTAGCCTTGCATTTTTTTTTCTGAACTGAAAAAACGTTGTAATGCGTCGGAAACCTACTTCAAGTAAACTTAGATCGATATCTAAGAAAACGTGTAAGTAATATCCCAGTTCTGGCTCGATGAATGGATGGATCGGAAATTAACTAATTGAATAATACGAGTACCTTGTCCTTTTAGTTCAAGTTACAACTGTATACTTATAACAAGATCGCGTGTTTAACAGAGAACTTAATCTTAGCCTAAATGTTCGAGACAACCCCAAATTACCTCCGTCTGCTTACTGACTACCAGCACAGAATCAATCAAGAGAACGATCACAAAGCCTTCAAAGATCCTTTGATAAATCATAAAATCAATTGGAACTGGAAAAGCTTGCTCCACATAATTAAAATCAAATCTTTGTTATAACCGACCATTACTACCACTCTTCTGCAGTTCTCAAAGGATAAGCCAATGGATTTCATACTAAAAACTAGAGTAAGATGAAGAGATTTTGGATCCAGATCAAAAGGAAACTTGTGCCACGAACTACATTATCTATTTGGGGACAAACACCTATTTCATACACATTCATAACACCTATAAGTCAAACACCTATTTGGGGACATCCTCTGCTACTACTCGAAATGAAACAGATTGGGTTTATCACTATTCTTACTATTATAAGGGAATTACAAAACTGAGTCGAGATTTAGGTTAAAAAGGCCCATCACACCCCCCCCCCCCCGCCAAAAAAAAAACACAAATAGCCGCTAGGAAATTTGTGGCATATAATTTTGAGATAGAGCTTACCCATCCCCCTTTCCCCTTTCTAAAAGACTCTACCTTGGTAGTTTCGAGGTAACTACCATTGTTATCCTTATTCAGAGAACCCCATCCGCCAGCTTCAGCCTGGCTTGAACAGACAACACTCGTCCCTCAAATGAGTCGGGAGAGTTATTCGCCCCTCACCAGCCAACAGCGTCAAGGGGCACTTGATCCTGAAAACCAGTTCTACTGAGAGAACTTCTTTCACCCACCCGGGATTGCTCTACAAGACCTATTTTCTTGCGCCACAGTCGGTGCTTAGCATGTCCGGAGGTTAACCCCACCTGGGCATGGTTTTGGCAGCCATAACCGGCTTGAGTCTGTCAAATTTCGGCCGCAAATTCGGCTGCTGGATGATGACTGGAATTAGCAGCACTAGGCCCACATTTGTGCCTACTACTTTCAGGGGCACCAGAGGAAAGCTGTCACTGGCATCCCCTAATTTTATGTTTACAAACCCAAACCTATAGCCTCCATTTGCCTTTCTGCGTTAGGCTCATTAAGTCTTGAAATGAGAACCCAAAAACAATCTTTCAAAAGGAAAGACCGTTCTGTCGTTGCAACTCCAGGAAAGACTCGGAAAGAACGGCCAAACGACGGGTCATTCCTCCAAGTAGCAACGCAAGAAAGATTTTCTGTCCCGCATATGCTGCTAAAAACTAAGAGGCCCCCTGCTTCCATGAGCGTAGCCACCCCAGCTCGTTCACAATGACCCTGGTTACCTCAACCTCCCATGGGTTGAAGGGGAGCATCTGTTTGCGACCAGCAACAACTTCTCACTATCGGCCTACAAAGTATGCCAACACCCATCACCTCCAAACGAGTATACCAAGACCAAATACCGATCACGAACAGGTTCCTACCCGCTATATTACAGCCGTCCCACAGAGGCAACTACTAAACAGTGATCTAAAAAAGAAAGCGTTCTTTTAGCTTGTTTCCTAAAGTTCTCCTCTTAAATGTGAGGTCTCTCACGAATAAACTTGAAGAGCTTGATTTTACACTGACAAAACAACGAACTGATATTACATGCTTGTCCGAGGCTTGGCCTGGACCAAGTCTCTTATGGATGTTTTGGGTTATGATGTGTAAATATTACCATGATTTGACAAAGATGAAAACCCGGCGAGCCTTGGAGGTTGAATTGACCTGCTCTACCGTTCATCAATCCCCAACTGACAGCTGAATACTCAAGCTCCTCGGACTTCCGAGTTTAAGATTCTGTGGGTATAGACTATACCAGAGTACCTACCGAAGGAGGTATATTCTACGATGTTTGGTGTATTATACTATCCATCCAGGGGTTCATTTTGGAATGACCTTGTATCGCATTTAGGTCAACTCGATACGTTCCCAGTGTTCTTACGCTGCAGAGGTAGTTCTTGGTGGCTTTTACGGTCTAAGACTTTTGTGGATGGAGGATACACTATCACTATGTAAATTAGTGGAAGTAAAAACACGTGAGAACAGAACGTTAGAACTGATTTTCAAAGACATTTCTGATTTCTATACTACCCACACATTGCCTCCCTAATCGGTCTCAGTGATCACTTGGTCGTTACTTGGGAAGCAAGTGAAAGAGCATTAGCTACAGAGATAAAAGGGTTGTGTACCGGCCGTTTACTCCCGATCGTGTGCAAAGAGTGATTAAAAATAAAAACTGGGGCTACATTCTTTGCCTCAGTGACGGCAACTACTTGACTTCGTCTCTGACCAAAGAGCTCTACGATAAATGCAGAGAACTGTCTCCTGAAAAGATGAAAGTGATTCAGCACAAACCATGGGGAAACACGGTTTCCCCCATTGCATCCCCAAGCACAAACATTCCCAAGCTCCAATCTACAATTGCCTGAAAGCGAAGGTATTGCTTACGAATAAAAATATGTTTTGGTAATTCTAATGATACTTTAAGTTCTGTTTTCAATTATTTGAATAATGAATTTGAGTTAGAATTGATGACATAAGACCTACTTGCTACTTAAAATAAATCTGAGATTTGGGCTCTTATTCGGCGACGTAAATTCATTGAGACTAGGGAGGGAGGAGGAGTATTTATGTTCTAAAATCTAGGAGAGGGGCAATTTTGTTGTTTTTTCAAATTTTTCAATAGAAATACTCTATAGAAATACTTCCCAAACCCATTTGTCAAAATATTGGGGGTGGGGGATTCTGCTCTTACTTCTAATTTGTCAGAAAGTTTCACATTCTAATGAAAAGAGCTTATACATTGTCTGAAGTGAATTATCAAAGCAGGGGACTCTGGCCTGGACCCCCAAAACCTTGAATTTTGTTTAATTTACGGGCACTTTTTACTTAAATTATCCAATAAAATGTGTTTTTTAATATTGGATCCCTCCCCACCCAAAAAAAAATTGTATTGAAGTACCCCCCCAAACCCCCGGAAAAATCTCTGCGTACGAGCCTCTTCTAAATATCTAATTTCGAAAACACAAGTCCTTGCTGGCTCCTTAATAGACATGCACAGGAAAAACCTTCAGCTTTTTCTTGGCTGGAATTTAGTAAAGAGCAAATCAGTTTTTTGACACTGTCGCTCTTTACTATAACAGCATCATTAACGTCATTACACATAACAAAGAAATGCAGCTGTGAAAAACTATATTTTACTTTAGTGCTGTTCCGCCAGCAATCCCCGGGGTGTTTGGAACAAGTCCGCCACGTTTGGCACACTTTTGCCACGCTTATCAAGACGCTTATCAACTATTTTCAAAGCGTTTTAAGATCTATTTTAAAATTCCAGGAAATTTATCTCTGCAATAGTTTTACTATTAATATAAACCGAAATAGTAGGCCTGTTTAGAAGTGCGGTTCGATCTCACTATCTAGGACTGTAATGAAAGAAAAGTTAATATGGTCAGGCAGCGTTTTACAGATGAGATTGTCAAAGAATGTACTTTTTGTTCCTCCATCTGGGGCTAAACGAAAAACACTTCTTCCCCGAATGTATTGGGAAGAGGTCATAAGAAAGGATTTTAAGCAAATTGAAACTTCATCGGAAGGGATAAATAGTGAAAGCTTGAACAGACTGAGGTAGGAGAGAAGTTCGCTAAGCTGAGTCGGCACCAGGCCGCTTGGTGATGCAGTTTTTTGTTCCCAGTTGTAGTAGTAAATGATGTTTTCCATTCCTCAATCAGCTTTAAATGCCAAATCTTCTTCACTATTTTCTTTTTTTTTCAAAAGGCGTTTGTAAACTTTCGGTTACAATGGGCTGTGGTTAACTAATAAAGGAAATAACTAAAACAACCTACATACTGAACTCGTTTGAGATCACCGAAAATAATTAGTTAGTAATAAGGAGATAAGTACTTACCTGAGGTGATTTTAGAAAATCGAAAGCAAAAACTAAAACTGAGGACCTTCCCCATATATCCACAGGTGCAGTTTGCGTACCCACCCATGCCTTATAGCATTTTAATACTCGCATATGATGCGTAATGAAATCCTCTAAAGGTGTCTGCAATGTGGTTTCCTGAAAGATAAAACAAACAAAACTTAACTGAAACCAAGAAAAATAAATCCAATCAATCAGGATCTAGACAACTGATGCAAAAATACCTGTATAAATCGAAAGGAACCTGAACTTCAAATTTAATTCACTCTGCCACGAAAGGAATTGATTTTTCTATTGAAACTCAAACATAGAAAAAAAGTAATCTTTATTGAGGGTTTTTGCTGTCAATGTAAACTTAACAGAAATACAGAGCCAACTGGTTATTTAGAATACATAGTTTACAGGGACCATACCATCAAAGGCATAGGCAGATGTAGCGCACCTAAAGTTTAGCACTTAAACTGTTTCAACAAATTATAAATTCAAATTCGGATTAAGCGCTACTTCTAATACATTTGGCAACTATAAATACTGCAATCATCTGCTTTAGCAATTGTACACACTACAATTATCTGCTTGGGGAATTATAAATACTAATCAATTGTGTGGCGGAGCATACTTTGGTTTTCTACTATTTTTTTTAGTCCGCCGATTTCAGCTTATTGCTAGAAATAAGCTAACTAATAATTCGTGCCTGGGGCCAAAAATAATGGTTTTTCAGTAATTGAGCCAGAGCTTAAAGTGTGTGAGTTGAAATGAAGTTTCAACTCACTGAAACTTCAATGAGCTGAAGTTCGTAGAAGTCTATGTAGGAGAAGGCTATCTGAAGTCCTTTCTTGAACTTGACTAATATTGTCGGGTTATTTTATGTTTTGGAATGTTTGTCACGTTATTTATAGAATGTCTGTCATACACAATGACAAACAAGAAATTTATTCAAAATTTCTATTGTTTTCAGGTTAATTAAACCCTCTAAGCTTTCACTGTTATTTCATGTAAAATTCATTAATATTTGGTGCTTTTGTTCTTTATTTTTATTACGGCAAAAACAGACATGTGTTCAAAATATATATTGTTTTCAGTAAAGCCTGATTACCATTCTTGCCTTTAGGGGGTTTGTAAGGAGGGTGCACACCAACTCTTATCTGTGTAATTGGTATTCATTTTAAGTATAACTTAAATGTTTCGTTTGAATTTCTGTCCCTGTGGAGTTTAATTAGTTTATTCATTCATAGTACTTTTCAGTTCGTTTTAAGTTAGAATCATTAGGTGACGTTATTCTGTTACTCTTTACTATTTCTGAAAGCTTTATATATGATATTCCAAAAAAATTAAATTTGTTTTCAGGATGAATTTGTCATTAATACAAAAAAAAAAATTTTTAGGTAAAAGGAAAATGATATAAAAAAACAGACAAAAAGAAAGTTTATTTGAAAAGGACCCTTCATGCTTAAGTATTATTTTCACTTCACTGAAAAGTTTGACAGATAACTCTAAATAAATCTAACAGATAGTTGTATCAAAAAAGCATATTTTTTTCTAGTAAAGCACAGGTGTCACTTCTTAATAGCACGAGATTGAAGGGAGTCAGCTTACTTCTTTGTCAATTTTCGTTTCAAGTTTAACATTGCTCCTTAGTTTGTTTGTTTTTTTCGTCTCTTTACTCGTTTCTCGTTGGAAAAAATCAATTAAAATTAACCTGTAACAAAATCTCGTAGCAGAAATCTTTGTGTTCATTATCATGATGATTTTATGAAATGCCGAAAACCATGAATTCAGGGTATACTTTTCATTTGTTTTCCAAAAGACTCTGGGACAACAATTGGATAAGACCCCCTCCCTCTTCACCACCATCCATTCTCAGGTATTCATATTAATTATATCTTCCGTTTTATGCCCGACTTTTCCATAATAATAGTTTTAGTGTCACATTAGCGTATATTTCTTAAAATAAGCTAGTGTACTGCTGTGCAAAAAGTGGAGTAGCATAGTAGCAATGCTACTTGGCAGTTTTCAAATTTGTTGGCATATTTTGTCTGAAAATACCAATTTTAAATATAAAAATAATTTTTACTCAAAGAAAAGCTGTCAAAACACAAGTTGCACTGCTAAAGTGTCGGCAGCTTTTGGAATTCTGTCAAATTCTGCTACTGGCAGCTTTGGAACTTTTTCCATACCTGCTCCCCCTCCACACGGATGGACCTGAAATATCCCCAGGGAAAGATGTAAAGTGCAAGCCTGTAATTCAGGTTTTTCAAGCAACAGACTTATGCAGGCAGGGTAGAGAGTGCTCTTTGGACTAATCTTGGGTAGAATTATATAGTTTTTCTTGTATGTGGGTGCAGTAATGTATGACTTCAAAAAAAATATATCTCAAATAGCTGATATATATCTATATTAATATATTATTAATATAATATATTAATAATAAAATAATATTTTAGAATATATTAAATAATATATACATATATTAGATATATCTTAAATATATCTCTAAAAAAATATATCTAAAAAAATATATCTCAAAATGACTAATCTCAAATAGCTCCAATAACGAATAAAGAAACTTACCAAAAACCTGAGAACATTTGTAGATGATTTAGACATTAACAGTTTCACTTCTGATCGTCTGTTTGCCCCCAATTTTAAATGTCTAGAGAATTGTATTTCTTCTGGAATTACTGTGAGAAGTTCCAAAAGAGGCCACAAATAGCGTTGATTTACACCTTGATCTTCATTGAAAATCCTTAACATGTCATCAATGGGGTTTGTCCATGATATCATTTGAAGAGTCAAATCAGCCAATGCTAAACACAACTGAAAATTGTTTTGTTAAATGAGTAATAGTAGTACAATTGTTTACTAAAAATAAAAACACAACAAATTAATCAGCAGTGAACCAAAAGCTTAGCTTGCATGGTGCCAAACAACGATAAGAAAAATAGACAAATTGGATAAATAAAATGGATTTTTTTTATGAGTTAAGAATTTTTGTGGTGAAGCAATGTATCAAATTAAAGAAACAAAAAATACAAAACCTTGCATTTTATGACCAGGATCAACATAATATTTTTTTTTTGAGAAAAAGTCTGAAAGACAAACTACTGAATATTTATTTTTCCCAATTTAAAAATACAGCCAAACAATTAGGGATGTTTTTTTTAGTGCCAGAACTTTACACGATAGACCATAATATGCAACTGATTATTAAATTTATTTGAAATTTTCAGCTGATCAATCAACAGACTTGCAAGACAGGTTAGTAAAACAAATGATCAACATAACCATATTGAAAAACAAAAACCCCTTTATTATGTAACCATTTACATCAGGTTTATCAACGTAATCATGTTAATAAAAAACTCCCCTGTTTTTATTTGATGATCAGGGTCATATGCAAGTGACTATTTTGAATACATTACAGTAGTTTCTTAGGTTCTTAAGGTGTGTGTTAGGAAATACTAATTTAAAGAACTCTATAGGCCACTAAATGCTGCTACATCATAGGCAGCGCAATCAAGCTGCCTAAGTAAAGAATGATGTTGGCACAATGTATTATTTATTAATTTTTTTTTCTTTAGACCAGGGCACTTCGTATAGAACGAGTTGTCGTAGAAACTTCGAGAAGGGCTCATTCGATTGGAAATTGAAGTCTACGCCCACCATTTCCCCAAATACATCAAATACAATTGTTTAGATAGCCATTTTGTTCAGCGTAGTTAATTTCCATATAGAAATTATGCTTTGAGGAGGACACTCCCCCAGAGCCCTCAGGGCAAGGGTTGTAAGTTATGCCCTGGGGGCATATAAATTTTTTATAGAAAGCGTTGTCGTAGAAACTTCAAAAAAGGCTCATTCGATTGGATATTCAAAGGGCTAGTGCCCTTTTGGAAAGTGAATGGAGGCCAACTAACCCCCCTCTCACGCCCACCATTTCTCCAAACACATCCAATCAAAATTTTGAGACAGTCATTTTGTTCAACGTAGTTAAAAGTTCTGGAAATCAGGACTTAAGGATGACAAACCCCCACAACCCTCAGGGCAAGGGTTGTAAGTAATGCCCTGGAGCATATAAGGTTTTTTTTTATAGAAAGCGTTGTCGTAGAAACTTCAGAGAGGGCTCATTTGATTGAAAATTGAAATGGCTTGTGCCCTTTTTAATAGTCAAAAGTGATTGGAAGGCAATTAACACCCCTTCCACGCCCATCATTTGTCCAGGCACAACCAATCATAATTTTGATAGGCATTTCATTCAAAGCAGGCGAAATGTTTGTAATTTATGTCTTTGAGGATAATACTCCCTCCACGTCCCTGAGGGCGAGGGGCGTACGCTTTACACGGGGGATATATAAGGTTTAATTGAAAGCTTTGTCGTAGAAACTTGAAAAAGGGCTCATTCGATTGGAAATTCAAAAGGCCTTTTTAATACTTCAAAGTGATATGAGGGCAACTAACCCCCCTCTCATGCCCACTTTTTCCCCAAACACATCCAATCAAAATTTTAAGATAGTCATTTTGTTCAACGTAGTTAAAAGTTTTAGAAATTAGTTCCTTGAGGATGATAACCCCCTCAGAGCCCTCGGGGCAAGGGTTGTAAGTTTTGCCCTGGGGGCATATAAGGTTTTTTTTATAGATAGTGATGTAGTAGAAACTTCAAAAAGGGCTCATTCGATTGAAAATTAGAAGGGCTTGTGCCCTTTTTAATAGTCGAAAGTCATTGGAGGATAACTAACACCCTCACACGCTCACCATTTCCCCAAACACATCCAATCAAAATTTTGAGATAGCCATTTTGTTCAATGTAGTTGAAAGGTCCGGAAATTATGTTTTGAGGATGACACTCCCCCCACAGCCCTCATGGCCAGGGTCGTAAGTTATGCACTGGGAGCATATAAGTTGTTTTTTTTATTGAAAGTGTTGTCGTAGAAACTTCAAAAAGGAATCATTCGATTGGAAATTGAAACAGCTTGTGCCCTTTTTAATAGTCCAAAGTGATTGGAGGGCAAGTAACCCCCCTTTCACGCCCACCATTTCCCCAAACACATTCAATCAAAATTTTGAGATAGCCATTTTGTTCAACGTAGTGGAAAGTTCCGGAAATTATGTCATTGAGGATGACAACCCCTCCACGGCCCTCAGGGTAAGGGTTGTAAGTTATGCCCTGGGGGCATATAAGTTTTAATTGAAAGCTTTGTCGTAGAAACTTGAAAAAGGGCTCATTCAATTGGAAATTCAAAGGGCCTTTTTAATACTTCAAAGTGATATGAGGGCAACTAACCCCCCTCTCGTGCCCACCTTTTCCCCAAACACATCCAGTCAAAATTTTTAGATAGCCATTTTGTTCAACGTAGTTAAAATTTTTAGAAATTAGTTCGTTGAGGATGATAACCCCCTCAGAGCCCTCGGGGCAAGGTTGTCAGTTCTGCCCTGGGGGCATATAAGGTTTTTTTAGATTGTGATGTTGTAGAAACTTCAAAACGGGCTCATTCGATTGAAAATTAGAAGGGCTTGTGCCCTTTTTAAAATAGTCGAAAGTGATTGGAGGATATATAACCCCCTCTTACACCCTATATTGCCCCAAAGAAATACAATCAAAATTTTGAGAGAGCCATTTTGTTCAACGTAGTTGAAAGTTCTGAAAATTATGTTTTGAGGATGACACTCCCCCCGCAGCCCTCAGTGCCAGGGTTGTAAGTTATGCCCTGGGAGCATATAAGGTTTTTTTTTATAGAAAGCGTTGTCGTAGAAACTTCGAAAAGGAATCATTCGATTGGAAATTGAAACGGCTAGTACCCTTTTTAATAGTCAAAAATTACTGGATGACTACTAACCCCCTTCTCACGGCCACCATTTCCCCGAGCTAATCCAATCAAAATTTTTAGATAGCCATTTTGTTCAAAATAGTTTAAAAGTCTAAAAATCATGTCTTTAAGCATGACAACCCCCCCATAACCCTCAGGTCATGGATTATTAGTTATGCCCAGAGGGCATATAAGGTTCTTATAATAATCATTGTTCTAGAAACTTCAAAAAGGGCTCATTCGATTGGAAACTGAAAGGGTTAGTGCCCTTTTTAATAGTTGGAAGTGATTGTAGGGCAACTAACACCTCTCTCACGCCCACCATTTTCCCAAACACATCCAATCGAAATTTTGAGATAGCAATTTTCTTCAACGTAGTTAAAAGTTCTGGAAATTAGGTCTTTGAGGATGACACCCCACCCCCCCCCCAGCTCTCAGGGCAAGGGCTGTAAGTTATGCCCTCGTGGCATATAAGGTTTTTATTGAGAGCGTTGTCGTAGAAACTTCAAAAGAGCTGATTGGATTGGAAATTGAAAGGGATAGTGCCTTTTTTAATAGTTGAAAGTGATTGGAGAGCAACTAACGCCCCTCTCGCACCCACCATTTTACCAAACACATCCAATCAAAATTTTGAGATAGCAATTTTCTTCAACGTAGTTAAAAGTTCTGAAAATTACGTATTTGATCATGACACCCCCTCCCAACCCGCCGGGCCCGGGGTGGAAAGTGTAGCGGGGAGGTCTATTAGGTTTTTTATAGAAAGCGTTGTTTTTGAAACTCAAAAGAGCTGATTTGATTCGAAACTGAAAGGTTTACTGTCTTTTTTAACAGTTGAAAGTGATTGGCGGGCAACTAACCCCCCTCTCACACCCACCATTTCCCCAAACACATCCAGTCGAAATTTTAAGATAGCTACTTTGTTCATCGTAGTTGAAGTACAGGGAAGTAGGTCTTTGAAGATGACAACCCCCTCACAGCCCTCAGGGCAAGGGTTGTAATTTACGCCCAAGGGGGCTTAGAAGGTGTTTATAGAAAGCGTTGTCGTAGAAACTAGAAAAGGGCTCATTCAATTGGAAATTGAAAGGGCTAGTGCCCTTTCTATTAGTCGAAAATCCCACCCCCAACCTCCCATTTGCCCTTTATGTTTAAAAACTAAATGTTGCCTTAAGATTAAATCAAAATGCACTGTTTTAATACCAATTCCCAATAAGGCATCTCCGCAGTATCCCAAGAACGACTGAGGGTATTATGTTCAAACTTTCGGGGCTACTTATGCTCTTAAAATTTAACCAAATCAAAATAGCGTAAGTGTATCCAAGCTATCAAAGAAAGTAATCAGATTTGTTTTTATCAAGTTTTCTATTTAAGGTCAACTAGAGGAGGTATGAAACTAAATTAAACACAACTATTTGCGTCCAGATTTTAAAAGGGTGTATGTTGTTAAAAATTTCTGAAATTTTTTCTCCTGCACACAAACAGCAGGCCAAACTATAAAGTCTTAAAAAAACGAAAAAATTTAAAGTATTATTTTCTTTTTCCCTGAAAAGACTATGTCAGCATAAAACGAATAGAAATTAATTAAGAAAAACTTTTCCCACAAAATCAGTTTATCCAAGAAAAGTAAAGAACTCCATTAAACCAAAAAGGAACAAAAATAAAATCATATAATCTACCAAGCGTGAAACTACCACAAATCAGCATCGATAAATAATGAAACCCAAAACGAACAGAAACTACAATAAATAACCGAGTCAGACTCAAAAGGAGCAGAAATTAACAAGAGTAGGGCTCAAAACCCCTATGCCTTCCCAAGGCGAGAACATAATTTGCACTTTGCTGAAAAAAATACAAATCAATCAATCAATCAATTTATTCAATCAATAAACTCAACAAAATACACTTCAATATAAACTCCCCCGTAAGGCTCTATGGCCAGGAAAAAAACAGGGGAGAAAAAAAACAGGGGAGAAGAAATGAATATGAATATGCATTGTCAGTTTAATATACATATACAGATATTAATTAATCAAAATGTTAATGCTATTAATTTGTTGAAGTTATAAAAGTAAAAACATTTATATTTTTTTCAGTAAAGTGCAAATTATGTTCTGGCCTTGGGAAGGGATAGGGGTCTTGAGCCCTACTCATGTTAATTTCTGCTCTTTTTGAATTTGACTCGGTTATTTATTGTAATTTCTGTTCGTTTTGGGTTTCATTTATTTATCGATGCTGATTTGTGGTAGTTTCACGCTTGGTAGATTACTTTATTTTATTTTTGCTCATTTTTGGTTTAATGGAGTTCTTTACTTTTCTTTGAAAAACTTATTTTGTGGAAGAAGTTTTTTTTAATTAATTAGGTAATAGATTACAAACAAAGGATTAGCTAGACAAAATGACACAATAGGCCAACTAGTTATTACAAGTTTCTTAAATGGAACATTACTCAAAAGCCCTTTTAGAACCCATTCAAATTGACTCCCAACATTACTTATAGCCCAACACTAACTCTGTTAAAATGAGATGGAATTCTTCAAAAAATAAAAGACTGCTTATAGCACTTAAAAATAGTTTTTTCTAAAACTATTTATCAAATATACCCCTTTCCCCATGATCAAGGACGAAAGAAATATACTAAAACGTGACTATTTTAAATAACTAAAACAAATTAAACCAACAAATAAAACAATAATGTGTTTTTAGAATAAAGTAAATATCTTTTGAGAATGTAAATACTGAGAACAGGAAACATTTTGAATAAGAAATAAAAGATCTTTGAGTTTTGAATTATAAAGAGTTTATTCTATTTTGTTTTTCTTACTAAACTAAAGGACCATGGATACAGATCAAAAATTTCTAGAGGCGAGGGAAGACAAAGTAATTTTTACCATCATGAGACGGGAGGCCAAGGCCGTATTCAGGGGGGTCTGACCCCCGCCCCCATTCGAAATGTTGGTCCAACTCGAGAAAACATAACAAAATGAATATAAACACATTTTTGGTGTGTTTTTTAAGTATTTTCTTGTACCCCCCCAGCATAATTTTTTTTAACCAAGCCCCCACCCCCCTTGATATGGCCTGGGTACGGCCCTGGGGGAGGCTGAAATGATTTTTCAAAAATCAGCTCTTAAATGACAAATACGAAAAAGAATTTGGAGGCCTAGTGGGTTGGTCTTTGGAGGAGAATTATGCCCATCCTCTCGCAAACAGGTATCTACGTCAAGTTGAACAGGTGTAGTTTTTGTGCAATATGTGCACAATTAACTACAGTCTCCACATGTAAATATGTCAAAAAGCAAAAACCTTACCTGGGTAACTATAACAGAATTTGTTTTCTCATTTGTTTCTTTCAAATGATGTATCAATGAATCACGGAGAGAAACGTGTGATTCAATTGGAAGCTCAGAAAAAGAGCTTTGAATTTTCGTCCTTAGTGTTTGAGCCCCAAAATATCCAGATTCAAGATCACAGTTCTGTTGGAGCAATAGGTCCCCTATTCTCCATCCAAAAATCTAGAAAAAATAAGGTGAACTAACTAGATGTTGGAAGGTCAACATTGAGCATATCCCCCACAAGGGGGAGAGATGGACTTGACTCTCATCTGCCCTAAAATGAGTTTATAGTCTTTCAGTGCTAAAAGTACTTAAGTTTTCATTCAATAAATCTAACTAAACTAGAAAATATGGCAACAAGAATAAAAATTCCAAAGAAAGAGACACAATAATCAAAATAGCCAAAAAAGAGGGACTATATCTTTTGTTACATAAAAAAATCTCATTAATTCCCTGAATTTGCTTTGTGTAAAAGACAAATTTGATTTAGTTAAAGGAATGCAAATTAAAGAGAGAAAAAATCAAATGTCAAAGCAAATACAAACCTCAGAAGTAAAATAAATAATCTATTTTCATCTCTAGCTATCACAGATAAAAAGAGACAATAAACCCTAGGCTTCCTTAACATCATTATGAAGATTGAAGGAAATTATTAACTCATAAACAGATTTCCAAGTATGCAAAGCAATAGACCAAGAAACATCTGCATCAACTCATATTTCAGTGGTGGATGTTGGGTTGACAACAGTTGAGGAGCATGAGAATAACCTAATGAGAATTAAGAGGCTGGAGCATCATAGCTTTCATGGTGCACACAGGCTCTGCTGCTGCCACCATTCAGCTGTTGAAGCCTGGATATAGAATTATTTAATAAAATAGAGGTTCCAAGATATTTCAACAAGGTACATTATTTAGGGTAGCGCTCAAAGACAGTCAGTGACTTCCATTCAAGTGGACTCTTCATTCTTTATCTGCAACTGTCTGGCAACAGAAATTACATAGTTAAAATACCCCCAAGAAATCCTATGGTCTCTCTGGTTAGGGTAACAAGTTGAAACATTCATAAAATGTAAATTATAACTAAATTATAATTAAAAATATTAATTTAAGGACAAATAAAATCCAAAATGAACAGATATTAAAATAAACAATCATAGCAAACACAGAGATAACAGGTACTAATACAAATGAATGGAAAAGTCTTAAAAAAGTAAAAATTACACTTAATATTCAAGTCAAACTTAAAACCAGCAAAATTACTGAAAAACAGGAGTTGGCTGCTGCCTTCTTCCTGCTACCCTTGCAGATCCCAACGCACTCTCAATGTGGGCAAAAACCTGGCGACTAGAATTTAATTTTTCAGAAATGCAAGGTCAAACACTTTGGAGCAAACAACCCTCTCAGCCAGTATTTTATGGAATCCAATGGTGGTTCTAAACAGCCACTTACAACCAGTCACTGCAAAAAAGATCTGGGAGTCTTGGTTGATAACAAGCTCAAATTCAACTTACACACGCAGTCTGCAGGAGCCAAAACCAACCAAACTCTCGGTATAATAAAGAGAACATTCTGCAGTAGATCTCCAGCAGTGATTACTTAGCTCCTAAAGGGCCTGATTCGACCAAAATTAGAATTTGGGATGTCCATTGCCACGCCAGTTAACAAACTTGACCAATCGATTCTGGAATCGGCGCAGCAGCGAGCAACGAAATGCGTAAGGGGTTTTCAAGATTTACCATATTCTACCAGACTCCAGAGGCTCAATATACCATCTCTCACATACCGACGTAAGAGAGGGGATGTATTGATGACATACAAATTGATCTGACACCACAATATCATCCCTGACTTATTCCAGTTAGATAGTTCGTCAAGAACAAGAGGTTTAATTTTTTGTGATGATATTGAACTAATAAGAGAAAAATACGTGTATCATGCTGGAATAGTGTGATCTTATACACTTAGCTGTTTTTTTCCTAGAATTTATCCTAAAGTTTGGACTTTACACTGACGCTACCTAACGGCGCTGCATTCTTGTGTTCCTGGTTGTGTTCTGTTATCCAAGTTGCGTTCTGTTACTGAGTTGCGTTTTATTTGGTGTTGCCTTGATATCAGTGCCTGAAAGTTGCAGAATGCCACCAAAAAGGCATCAAGAAAGCCCAAAAAGGCATCAGAAAGCCAAAAGACATTTGCACTGCTTGTGACAAGAATCTGGATGAAGAATCTAGTGCAACGAACTGTGACATTTGTAAACAATGGCTTTGCATCGATTGCCTTGAAATTGGCAAACCCGAGTATAACCTTCTGAAAAAAATGACAATGAGATTAGGTTGCAAATGAAAGTGTCCTGTTTGTAAAGGTAAAGCCCGTAGTGGCACTAGTGCAGCTGAAATACAAGCCATAGTTAACAAAACGCTTTAACCACTTGAACCTGCAATAACTGCTGTACAGAACCTAGATATTAAAATCAAGAATGCAGTTAAACAGTCCTTTAGTGAATTCAAAGAAGAGTTCAAGAAAGACATTGATGCCAAGTTCAAGGATGTGGAGACTCATATTACTTTGCTTGAGCAAGCTCCAGGGGCTGCTAGTAATCCTGATCTGTTACAAAAGCTAATCAAATCTCAAGTAAAATCTCTTAAAGATGAAATGAACCAGCAATTCGAGAGCCACGTGAGAATGTTGATTGCTAAAGATAGAGACAAACAAAGATGCAAATTAAATATCCTAGCATTTGGAGTATTGCCGCAACCCAATGATGAGGCATTCATTCGTGACTTCTTATGCAACAAATACGGCCTACAATGGATAGCTGTAAAAAAATTTTGCCGCCTTGTCAGTCCAAATAACTCCGGGAATGAAAATGATTCGCGTAAGGCGAGCCCCATTATTTTTTTGGTTGATGAATTAAAAATTAAGAAAGTGATTCTGCAAAAGTCATATGAGAGAAAAGGAACCAGCCAAATTAAGTTTAGAAATGATGTTTCAAAAGCCGACCGTATAAAGAGGACAAAGCTGTATGAAGTACTTCATGCACGATGAGCTAATGGTGAAGAAAACCTAGTTATTCGAGGCAACAGAATTGTTCCAAAAAACGTGCCCACCTCTGGTATAAACGACGAATTGGAATTGAAATGATCCAAATATATTTAAAATTGCTATTTCAAACAGTTCGTGGTAACGAACTGTAAGTAAGGAGCGACCCGGCTCAATGGTAACCGAAACTCTAGAAAACGGTATTTTGATACAAATAGATACATCAAAAGAATTAGATTTTAATGCTGATTTCAAATATAGAAGTTTCATCAAGTTTAATTCTACCCATCAAAAGTTAGGCGCCTGAGAAAAATTGGCTGATTTTCGAAAAAAGGTGGAAAGACCCCTAAAAGTTATAGAACCTTAATGAAAATCACACCATCATATTCAGCGTATCAGAGAACCCTACTGTAGAGGTTTCAAGCTCCTATCTACAAAACTGGGGAATTTTGCATTTTTTGCCAAAAGAAAGATCACGGGTGCGTGTTTATTTGTTTTTTTTTTTCCCAGGGATGATCATTTCGACCCCGTTGTCCTAGAATATTGTGGGAGGGCTCAATGGAATGGAAATTAAAAGTTCTAGTGCCCTTTTTAAGTGACCAAAAAAAACGGAGGGCAACTAGGCCCCCTCTCACGCTCATTTTTTTCCTCCAGTCACCTGATCAAAATTTTGAGGGAGCCACTTTATTCAAAATGGTCGAAAATATTATCAGTATGTATTATAGGGTGACTTAATTCCCCGACAGTCCAGGGGGGAGGGCGGAAACGTCGGAATTTTACTCACTGTTTCCGTAACATATTGTTTTTTTGGAATCATACTCACGTTTTCAGGGGAGATTTTTCCGGGTAGGGGGGGAGAGGGGTGGGTCGGGGGTTATGTGAGAGGATCTTTCCATGAAGGAAGTTTTCATGGGGGAAGGAACATTGCTATAAAGGGGACGCCGGACTTCCCAGCATTATTTAAAAAAGATCAGAAATTTAATATAAAAAAACAAGTATTTCAACTGCAATAGCAGCAAAATCGAAACTTCAAACGAACAGAAAATATTACATATATTATTGGGTTCACCCCGTAGTCAATACCTCGCTCTTTAAGCCAAAGATTTTTTAGTACTTTCATAAGAGCTATTTATTCTAATTAACGGCCTTTGTGATAAAGCGGTCATTTTTAAAGAATTGGAACAAAATTCGAACTTTCGCTTAAAGAGCAAGGTATTGACTAGGGGGCGAACCCCTAATAAATAAATTAATAATATATGAATATACAAGTTCGTTACGTAAGTTAATTCGTAAGTTACGTATATTTATTACTAATAAAAACGTTCGTAAATAAAATTAAACAAGTTTCGAGAAAGCCATTTAACCAAATAAAAGTAAATTAATATGAAAATCTTGTTTTAATTATTCCTACGGTGAGCCAAGATCAAAACCTGCATTTATTCAAAAACGTTCAAAAATTAAATTAAAAAAATAAGTTTTTTTTAAACTGAAAGTAAGGAGCAACATTAAAACTTAAAACCAACAGAAATTATTCCGTGTATGACCGGGACTGTCCCCTTATCCACACCTCGCTCTTTACGCTAAAGTTAGACTCTATCTCACAACTTTATTTTTTTAAACAATAAAAAACTTTAGCGTGAAGAGCGAGGCGTTGAGGAGGGGACAGTCCCTTTCATATACGTATATTTATGACTAATAAAAACGTTCGTAATAAAAATTAAACAAGTTTCGAGAAAGCCATTTAACTAAATAAAAGTAAATTAATATTAAATTTGTTTTTTAATTATTCATGTCCGGTGAGCCAAGATGAAAACCTGCATTTATTCAAAAACGTTCAAAAATTAAATAAAAAAACAATTTTTTTAAACTGAAAGTAAGGAGCGACATTAAAACTTAAAACGAACAGAAATTATTCCGTATATGAAAGGTGCTGTCCTCTCCTCAACGCCTCACTCTTTACGCTAAAGCTTGACTCTGTCTCACAACTTTATTTTTTAAAACAATAAAAAACTTTAGCGTAAAGAGCGAGGCGTTGAGGAGAGGACAGTCCCTTTCATATACGGAATAATTTCTGTTCGTTTTAAGTTTTAATGTCGCTCCTTACTTTCAGTTTAAAAAACTTGTTTTTTTTATTTAATCCCTAGTAGGGATAGCTCTGTGCCACGGTTTGTTGATTAAAACACAAGGGGCTCTGCCCTTTGGGTCCCTGACGCCTGTACACTCGTTTTGTTGTTCACTTTTTGGCCTTTGGCTTGCTTTGAATGTTAATGTGCTTGCTGCAAATTCTCTCAGATTCCTGCATATTGCAAGTACCAAATTGCTTGAAATTGCTGATCAAACCCTTTTATATCCTGCTTTGAAACTTAGTGCTGTGCCTGCTTCTGATTTATTTTGCTTGCTTAATTTATTATTGACTGAGGGCCCCCTCTGGTTGTAGCCTACTTGTTTTATGGAATATACAATTTATTTCCTTTTTGTGATTTGATTTTGTCGTTTTACCTGTTTTAACCCTTTGGGGTTTTATTTGTGATGACTAACGGAATGGTCAGTAGTCCTGTCACCCCTGACCCCAATAACTCTAGTGTAAGGATTTTGGCTTTAGGTGTTGAAGGTCCAAATGAGACCAGTAGGCCTAGGTTGTTGACATTAGGCAGTATCACAGTTATTGCCAAAAAATTGTTTCAACATCTCCAAAATCATGAGTGCAGGGGCCATTATGGTTAATGTTAGAAAGACTTGGACTAGATGGCTCCATTATTATAATAGCTGTGAACCAGTCAGTAGCTGCTGCTATACTTTCTATTTCAGATATAGCAGTAAATGGATGTAAGGCAAAGTTTGTGCTTAGTCCTAGGTCTAACCCTGCTTTAATCAGAAACAGAAAAGGCATTGTATTTATCCATATGAGGCGGTTACCCATCTGGATGATTTTGTCAAGGAGGTCCAAGTTGATGACAGAATACAACAAGTGACATTGGCCTTTAAAAACCCAAGCCCATCAATTATCCCTTTGGTTTGCACCTTTAATCAGGATGTTCAGTTCCTTCTGAAAATCTCTGTTTGGGGTGCAAGGTATACAGTTAAGCAGTTTATCCCCCAGGCAATACAATATTTCAATTGCCAAGCTTTTGGCCACATGGCTCAAATTGCCATAGAGGCAGAAGATATCTACTATGTAGTGGACAACACGCCCTTCAAGAATGTCCCCAATCTAAAACAGTTAAGGAAGGTCAGGTACTCAAGTGCCCTAACTGCAATGGTAGCCATGCTGCTAATGATAAGGTGTGCCCAGTCTTCATGGAGGAGAAAGCAATTGTAACTCACTCTTTCACCAACAATATCCCCATGAGAACTGCTACCGGGGTCTTGAAAAAAGGACTTCCTAAACATACAGAACACATCCCCATAGTACACACAGACTCTTTCCCTCCCCTGAATCCTAATCAACCTCCAGCTGAGGAACTCAACATGAGGTACATGGCCATGTTTGAAGGTGTTAAAAAGCAGATCTCTGATCTAACTCAGGATACTACATCTATTTGTGAACTGCTTTCTAAGTTAGCACCAAAACATTTTCGAGATGCAGTCTGTAGCCTAAATAAGTCAGTTGAAAACCTAAATAGAGAAGGTTCATTCCTTCCCACAATGTCAGCAGTTACCAGCAACCCTGGCAAGCCAGAAAGGAAACGTAAAGGAAAGGAGTCTGTACCTAGCCCAGAAGGTGCTATAATTAGGCAATAGACCTAGTTTAGCCCCTTCTCAGACAAATGACTAGTTATCTCTCCACTGTTTTTCCTTGAGTTTGCCATGGTTGAATAAGCACAAACTTATTAAGTAATTTGATTAAGACTACTGGTTTGGTTCATTCCCTAAAAAAAAAAATCCTGCATGTTTCTTTTTTAGAGTTACCTTATTTGTTTATAATTTGATCTAAGTGACAGGTTACAGGTTAAATGTATTATTTATTATAATTGACTTGTATAAACATTGTATTTGCTGTTTGATAAGGTAATTGCATTTTTCTGGTTCCTGTTTATAATTGATGGCAGGTGTTGCTGGTGATTAACCCCTATAATAAGCAAGATACATGGTAGATGGCTCCATATTAATTTAATCTCCAAGGCCATGGTGCCCCCTCCCATATTATTTTATTTTAAAGTTATCCTTTTTCTATTTTATTTGTTTTATTATCCTTATTTATCCTTTAATATTTTACCTTAAATCACACTTGCCAGCGATAAGGACGAATCCTGTAGACGCCAGTCAATGATGATAGTGACTCAGCTCATTGGGCGCATCCCGAACTGTGCGCCATGGCTTGCTGCACCAATCTCTGTCAAAGGCTGACTTGAAGGCTTCGGTATTAGGGGACATGACTGCAATCTGGCTAAGGGAATTCCATAGGCCAACCACACGGTTGGAGAAAAATTTGTTTTGCAGCCTGGTATTAGCACGTTTCCGGTAGAGCTTCAGGGGGTGCCCTCTTTTTCTTGACAAACTATCTAACTGGAATAAGTCTGGGATGATATTGTCGTTGTAGATCAATTTGTATGTCATCAATACATCCCCTCGCTTACGTCGGTATGTGAGAGATGGTATATTGAGCCTCTGGAGATAGTGAGCCTCTGGAGATATATTGAGTGCGCTGTTTTGTGACATTTATTTATGTACGTGTTATAAATAAAAATATTCTACTCTACTCTACTGGAGTCTGGTAGAATATGGCAAATTTTGAAAACCCCTTATGCATTTCGTTGCTCGCTGCTGCACCGATTCCAGAATCGATTGGTCAAGTTTGTTAACTGGCGTGGCAATGGACATCCCAAATTCTAATTTTGGTCGAATCAGGCCCTTTAGGAGCTAAGTAATCACTGCTGGAGATCTACTGCAGAATGTTCTCTTTATTATACCGAGAGTTTGGTTGGTTTTGGCTACTGCAGACTGTGTGTGTAAGTTGAATTTGAGCTTGTTATCATCCAAGACTCCAAGATCTTTTTTGCAGTGACTGGTTGTAAGTGGTTGTTTTGAATCACCATTGGAGTCCATAAAATACTGGCTGAGGGGGTTGTTTGCTCCAAAATTTATGACCCTGCATTGCTGTATATTAAATTCTAGTTACTAGGTTTTTGTCCACATTGAGAGTACATTGAGATCTGTTTGGATGTCTTTGGTACTTTGGGGGTCATAAATCGGACCAATTATTTTGGAATCATCAGCATATAAGCTTATCTTATTCTTTATGATTGAAGATGCATCATTAATATAGATGTTGAATAGAGTTGGGCCCAAAACTGTGCCTTGGGGACACCGCTTTTTACATCTGCTGATTCTGAGAAGGAAATTGATCCACCATCCCCAAATACTCTTACCACCTGCTTCCTGTTGGTAAGAAATTGCATCGCCCAATTTATGACTTCATGGTGGAGACTCCTGTGACATACTATATCAAACGCTTTTGCTAAGTCTAATAATATCATATCAACTGGGGATCCCGTGTCCATAAGTTCTGTGACATGCTCATAAGCATCAATAAGGTTAGTATTAACTGATCAACTGGGGCGGAAGCCATGTTGACTAGGAGATAGTAGCTTGTTCGCATTTAGGTGTTCAATAATGGCTGAGTTAACTATGCCTTCAAGAAGTTTTTCCACTCCCAAGGTGAGACTAATTGGTTGATAGTTGCTGGCTTCATCTCTGCTGCTTCCTTTATAGACAGGTGTAATCTAAGCTTACTTCCAATCCTGTGGAATAGATTTAGTATTTACAGACTTTTGGAATAGTAGGGTGAGAGGATGTGATAGTACTGCATATGTCTCCTTTAAAAGCCGAGGGGGTACTCCGTCAGGTCCTGTTGATTTATTTGGGTTAATCTTCTTTAGTCGAGTCTCTACATCTACTTTAGTAATATTGATGGCGGCATACTTTTTTGAATTTTGTACTGTGGGGGTCTGGAAGTGGGGCATTATCTGCAACTGCGAATACTGAAATGAACTGCTTATTTAATGCATTAGCTATCTCCCGTGAGTCACAGATTTTTTATCCATCTTGTACAAGTTGAGTGACAGAATGCCTTCCAGGCTTACCCGATGACACATACCTCCAAAATTTCTTAGGGTTAGTTTTTGTTGCAGCTGCCACTGATTCCTCATACTTCTCGGTGGTAGTTCTGGTGAGACTTCTCAGCCGGTTACGCGCCTGTTTATATTTCGTGTAATAGTCAGCCTGGTTTTGATTCTTTGTGTACAGCTTCCAGCATTTCTTTTTTCTGTTCCCAGCCTTTTTAATTTCTTTTGTAATATACGGGAGGGTTTTTGGTTTCCTTTTCCATTTTGTAGAAGAGTGATTTTCAGTAGCCTTCAATAATATTCTTTTCATAGTTGTCCATGACTCTTCCCATCTGTATTTTCAATCTGTGTACCAATCACATTGAGTCAGTTCCTGATGAATTAGACTATAATCAGTGTACACGTGTTTTGTAAATTCTAGTCTTTGGGGATACAGTCTAAAACTGCAACTTATGACAATGTGGTCACTTGCTCCAAATGGCGGTAGGGGTTTGATGCTTATTATAGACTCTTGGTATTTTACTAGTAGAAGATCAAGTAGCAAAGGGTTCTGACCATTTCTAAATCTTGTTGGGAAGTTAACTGCCTGGTACAAAGAATGATTAAATAAGCACTCCAGGAATGGTCTTATTAAAGTATTTTCAGAAAAACCAAATCCGTTAACCCATTGAATATTTGGGAGATTAAAATCACCAACAATAATTATGTTTCCTTGTAGCTTCATTTTAATATCAATTGAAGTACTCATAGCAAGTAGGGAGGATTCAAGGCTAGGGGAACTGGGACTTCTATACATGCAACCAATGTAAAATGGCCCACAAGGTAGGAGGACAGATATCCATACTTGTTCAATATATGGCTCACATCTGAATTAATATCTATGTTTTCTACCTTCAGAGAGCTTCGGATATACACGGCTGTTCCTCTTCCTTGTTCTCTAGATAAGTTGGTGACCAGGGTATAATTGAGTATCTGGATAACTCCAAGAGGAGTATTGGTCCATTTAGGTTCAATCTTGCAGAAAGCGTAAACGTCTGCTTTTTCCGTCAAAACGGCATATTTTATCTCATGGAGCTTTGACGTTAAACAATCTACGTTACTTAAGACGACTTTCAGACCATTGTTCATCCAATGCGTGCAACTTTTATTTGGGCTGTGTGCGTTATTATCCAGATCATTACATTCCCCAGACTCCATGCTGCTGTGGTTTGAATCATCACTCATGAAAACAGTCTGCTCGGAAAGAATACAGCTTACTGATCTCGCACTGTAAAAAGATTCACTTGATTCATCAAAAGTACTTATTTCAACATTAGAAGACACAGGGCTATTTATACTACTATCTATATTTCTTTGAGAATCATCTAGTCTGTGTCCATTGCAGCTGGTGCTGCAGAGGTGGGCACGTTTTTTGGAACAATTCTGTTGCCTCGAATAACTAGGTTTTCTTCACCATTAGCTCATCGTGCATGAAGTACTTCATACAGCTTTGTCCTCTTTATACGGTCGGCTTTTGAAACATCATTTCTAAATTGAATTTGGCTGGTTCCTTTTCTCTCATATGACTTTTGCAGAATCACTTTCTTAATTTTTAATTCATCAACCAAAAAAATAATGGGGCTCGCCTTACGCGAATCATTTTCATTCCCGGAGTTATTTGGACTGACAAGGCGGCAAAATTTTTTTACAGCTATCCATTGTAGGCCGTATTTGTTACATAAGAAGTCACGAATGAATGCCTCATCATTGGGTTGCGGCAATACTCCAAATGCTAGGATATTTAATTTGCATCTTTGTTTGTCTCTATCTTTAGCAATCAATATTCTCCCGTGGCTCTCGAATTGCTGGTTCATTTCATCTTTAAGAGATTTTACTTGAGATTTGATTAGCTTTTGTAACAGATCAGGATTACTAGCAGCCCCTGGAGCTTGCTCAAGCAAAGTAATATGAGTCTCCACATCCTTGAACTTGGCATCAATGTCTTTCTTGAACTCTTCTTTGAATTCACTAAAGGACTGTTTAACTGCATTCTTGATTTTAATATCTAGGTTCTGTACAGCAGTTATTGCAGGTTCAAGCGTTTTGTTAACTATGGCTTGTATTTCAGCTGCACTAGCGCCACTACGGGCTTTACCTTTACAAACAGGACACTTTCATTTGCAACCTAATCTCATTGTCATTTTTTTCAGAAGGTTATACTCGGGTTTGCTAATTTCAAGGCAATCGAAGCAAAGCCATTGTTTACAAATGTCACAGTTCATTGCACTAGATTCTTCATCCAGATTCTTGACACAAGCAGCGCAAATGTCTTTTGGCTTTCTGATGCCTTTTTGGGCTTTCTTGATGCCTTTTTGGTGGCATTCTGCAACTTTCAGGCACTGATATCAAGGCAACACAAAATAAAACACAACTCAGGTAACAGAACGCAACTTGGATAACAGAACACAACCAGGAACACAAGAATGCAGCGCCGTTAGGTAGCGTTAGTGTAAAGTACAAACTTTAGGATAAATTCTAGGAAAAAAACAGCTAAGTCTATAAGATCACACTATTCCAGCATGATACGCGTATTTTTCTCTTATTAGTTCAATATCATCACAAAAAATTAATCACTTGTAGCCACAGTTTTCACAATTTTTTCACAGACAAGCTAAACTAGGTGTATCTTATCCAGATAGAAAATCACCATTGATTAAATCTTTATCTGATTAAATTTCTATATCTGGAGGTATGTGACAGGTTATAATGTAAAAATGTATTATTTATTATAATTGTGTTGCATATGTATTTTAATTGCTGTATGACAAAGCACAGTTGCATGAATATTGACTGAAGTGACACCCAAGCAAGCTAGTGATTACAGAAGGCACAGAACAATCAAGTGATACAAACGCATATGACCTATTGGTCAAATGCATCAAACCCCAAACAACAACAACATATGGTATATTAAATATTCAGTTTATTTTCATTAGTTCTTTACAGTCACATTGATAATTATAGTAATGTTTTTTTATTTTGTTGTTTATATTTGAAAAATAAAAGCACACTGTTCAAAAGGGAACAATAAATGAAAAGTAACCACAGCAAAATATAGAGTAGAGTTAAATTTGTACTGTATAACAATAATGAATTTTATATTGAAGTTTATTTGAGTACTTGTTTTAATTTATTTGAATATGTAAATGAGGTAAAATAAAACACAAAGGTAAAATAGGGAACTAGGACAGTACATATAGTTTTCAACAAAATAAAAACAACACAATAAGGCTTATAGTATATATAGTCTATTATAGTATATATAGTAGAATAGAATATAGTAATTTTCTTATCTGGGTGTATTGGATATAATGTCCATGTTTTGAATAATTGAAATATAACAATGGCCTCAGAGATGGTGTTCCAAGTCACAACTAAGAAGAGTCAGGGGCAGATCCAGGACTTTTTTTAGGGGTGGAGAGGGTGCAAAATAGGTTGATCTGATAAACTTGCATTAGGAGCAAGTTTAATTAGCCTAATGCAAACTGGTGTTAATTAAGTAAATTACACTACTTTAGACTGCATAACTCCTTGTTGGGGGGGGGGGGAGGGTGCTTGCCCCCTCACCCCCCTGGATCCGCCACTGAGCAGAGTTATCCTGTTTTGAAGGAAAATTTCAACACTGGATCCAAAATTGCATTGTCAAATCATTGGTGCCTTTACCCTATTTGATTCCCTGCCTGCTCAATATTATTTTATAAAAATTTTTGTTTTGACTATCCATTGTCCTGAAATTCCAGAATCCTTGAAATATGCATGTCCTACTTAAGATTATTAGAAATTTGTGACACCAAGGAATTTAACATGTTTCACTAGCATTTTAGATGGGATAGGGTGTAAGAAAATGGGAGTGGATTTCATGAATTTTAAGAAGTTTATTATTTACTTACATACTTACTTAAAGCTCTTGCTCGGCAGCGTCGCCAGCGTAGAGGGAACCAGTTGTCAGCGCCGTCAGTCTTCTCCAGAGTGGTCGGTTCAGGGCGAGAGTTGTCGCTTCAGCCGGGTTGATGTTTCTGGAGGCGAGCCGATCACGAATGACGTCCGCCCATCTGGTGCGTGGTCTTCCCCTAGGACGCCTCCAGCCGTTTGCAGCTGGGTCGAAATCAAAGATGAGCCGGGCGGGTGTTTGGGCAGGCAGACGGAGCAGATGACCATACCAACACAGCGAGCGAGACTCAAGCTGCTCGGACAGGGGTGGGAGTTTGAAGGACCTGAGGATTTCCGAATTTCCTACCCTGTCGGGCCATCGGGAGCGTTCGATTTTTCGGAGGTGTTTCGTCTGGATGGCAAATTCTCTCCGACGGGGAAACGAACCCCGGTCTTCCACGTGACAGGCAGTTTATTGTCATTATTTATTTATTAATACCAAAATACGGTAAGCTTTAACAAGCTTGTCACACTAAATAATTACAGAAAAGTCTTTAACAATGTCAATGACATAACATAGACATACAGTAAATGAAAATATTGAAAACATAATAACTGAAACATACAGTAGCATACCAAACTAACTGAAACATATCTGTTAATAATTGAAACCTACCAAAAAGTAAGCCTACAAAATCAGTGAAAATACACTGTCACAAATCAGCTAATGCAAAAGTAAAAATATCCTCAAAATGGATTGTGATAGGACCTAGTATAGAAATCTGTAGAGGCTAAACTGCTTTTGAAAGACTGGACCATGGTACTTGCAACTATTTCTGATGGAAGTGAATTCCAAGTCTTCCACACTCAGCTAGACAAAAGAGTTTTGGCCTATTCTTTTCTGTGAACATGGTGGGTAAATTTTGTGTTGGTGTTGATGGGTACTACTGTATTCTGTAAAAGTGAAAAAGTGAGGTGGGGTGGTACTATCAATATTCCTAACAATGCGGAATGTATTTATTAGGTCGGCTCTATCACGTCTGAACTGTAGAGAAGGCAACTGTAGCCTTTGCATTCTCTGGTGGTAAGGTAGATGACTCAGGTATGGTATGAGTTTGGTGGCCCTACGTTGCACTCTCTCAACCCTCTCTCTATCTCTCTTATTAAGGGGATACCATACTGATTGAGCAATACTCAAGTATTGGACATATAGTGGATACATAAACTGAAATCAGTGAATGAAGATTAAACTTAGAAAAAGTACACCTTAGACGTAGTAATTGGTAATTTGCCTTATGGGAGATATCTGATACATGTTTATCAAATTTGAGACTTGAATCAAAGCAAATCCCAAGGTCACAAACATATTCCGCACTTGAAATTGATTTACCAACAATAAAGTAATGGTAATGTTGAGGGAGTCTATGCAAATAGTGTGCAGTGTTGCACTTGGTTTCATTAATGAACACAGAGTTTGCAGTACACCACTGGCCCAGAGCAACCAAATCCTCTTGAAGTAAAGAAATCTGATGTTCACTCATGACAGACCTGTAGATTTTTACATCATCTGCAAATATTTTTAAGGTCAAATTCCTAACAACGCCTGGCAAATCATTAATAAAAAGGCAGAAGAGTACTGGCCCAAGACAACTGTCTTGTGGAACTCCACTTATGACAGACATAGGTGATAAAAGGAAGTGGATGATGGGGATTGTGAAACTTGATTCCTTCTCACATATTTCCAAAATCCTTTTGGGCAACTTTGGACTGATGCTATAACATTTGTCTCCACCTCTTGATGATTAAAACAAAGGAATTTAGTTGCTCTATTTCTAGCTTTTTTATAATTTAACCAAGAATCAAGGTTTTAAATCTTAAATGATTGCGCCACCTATCACTTTTTTCTTTTAGCATTTGTACAATATACCAAGGAAGGATCTGTCTATTTTTGAAAAACTGTCTACTAGTATACATTGGTACATATTGATCTTTACCTTCTATAAGGGTCTGCTTAATAAAATCAAAGGATGCATCAATGGTAGCATTACATTGCTGT
Organism: Artemia sp. Qi Xiang Cuo; assembly: GCF_049724085.1. NCBI lineage: Eukaryota > Metazoa > Arthropoda > Branchiopoda > Anostraca > Artemiidae > Artemia > Artemia sp. Qi Xiang Cuo. The sequence goes on from NC_142795.1 coordinate 31,852,752, forward strand.
AACTCCTCTCATATAGAAAGAGATGAAATATAATCTGAAAATGCAATGTAATTTCCTCTATCATAATCATATTTGGGAGAATGATTTGGAATATCAGAAAAACCTACAACACAGTTTAGTGATATCACCAATACCAAATGATCACTTTTTACTAGTGGTGGCAAAAACTCAACACTAGCAACATCATCTGCTGATTTTGTAATTAAAAGCTCTAAAACTGAAGGGGTTGAATTAGTGCGCAAACAAGTAGGGTTTTGAATGTGCTGATGCAAATAATGCTCATGTAAAGTTTCTAGGAATTGATTTTCAAATGACTCATCAGAAAGTTGTACTTGATTTCCAATCAAAAGAAGGTAGGTTAAAGTCATCAACTACTAGAAACTTAGAACTAGATAAAGAGACAGTGGATAAATACTGCAATATTTTTCTATTGTTAAATGAAGACAATTCACAAACACTAGGACTATGATAAATGGCTACAACTCTAGAAGCAATTGAGGACCCGGGTAATTTCACATCAACAACTAAGGATTCACTAATAATTGAAGAAATTGCATCATTAACTCCAATATACTTTAATGAGGTATGAACATAAATGAAAATTCGACGCTTATAATTAGTATTTATAATGAGATTATAATCAGGCACTTGCTGGAAAAATAGATCTGGGTGCTGGCAGTTCTTGGGTAGTGATTCTGTAAAAACAATAACATGAGGTTTGTGGGTTGATATTAGAGCATGAAATTCATCAGTTTTTGTAGATAAACAGTCTGTATTTGTATATAGAACAGTTAAATTACTTCGTTTGTTAATACTATGTAGAGGCAGGGAATTGGTTTTTAAAGGGCCATTCTGTTGTTTGGGGTAATGGCTCCCCGTTTTAGCATGTTTTTTGTCACTATACAACCGTTTTTAATTCCTAAATTTTGCTTACCAGCAGCAGCTCTTATCTTGATTTCTTCTACTAATTCTTTTCTGTGTAGCCGGTCTTCTTTTGAGGTATCAGCATAGAAACGAATGTCTCTTTTTTTAATGCGGGACTGTGTTAGGATGTCAATTTTAGATTTAAAGGAACTGACTGAGAACAGTAATGGATCTGTTTGATTGGATGAGTTGGGGTTAGTGCTTGTCAACCTTTGCAAATTGGTCACTGCACCTACATAAATTTGAAACCTGTTTTTAGGAAAATTTTGTAAGAACTGTAAGTCATTGGTTTGGGGTGGAGCACCATATGCAACTAAATTCATACATCTTTACAGACTGTCATTTTCTTGTAGCACCATCTTTATAACTCCAGTATTTGACTTAGTGGAACTTACTTTCATATGTAAGTTCTCAGCTTCATCCAAAACATTAGTAGGATTCTGAGGGGGTCACTTTTGATATTTCTATAACATACTTCAAGGATCAGCAGGTTATCTACATATTAACAACTTTGAAGGAATCTCTTACCCATTTCATTAATTAATGCTAGATATAAGATAGGTCCTAAAAAGGTTTCTTGAGAAATTCTATGCTAAGTGGGGATAGGTCCAGAGAGAATATTTTTGTATTTTACAACTTGGTATCTATTTGAAAGAAAACATACACAAAATTTACTAAGAGAGGGTCTACTTCAAAGTTATTCAGTGATAGATCAATCAGGATGCTGTGATCAACCAAGTCAAATGCTTAAAAATATGAACATGGTATCAGGCCAAGCAGCAGTTCCCCAGATGATGGAAAAATCTAGCATCAAATCAGTAAAACTACAATAAAAAAAAAAAATTTGAATGTTTTTCATGTGAAATATTATTTGAGATAATAATCAACAAAATCTCTCATTGTGGAGAAAGTGCCTGTTAATTCAAATACTAAGTTTTCATCACAGCACACTTGAATTTTGACATAAATTATTGCTCACCTGTTTTACATGTTCAGTGAAGTTTTGACAAGAGTCACCTATATCTTGACAGGGCATGTTGCAGTCTGTCAAAAATTTCAACAAGGTTACTACAAGATATTCTCAAAAGAAATAAATCTCATGGTAGAAGTCAATATCTACATTTGAATTTGGCTAAAGGAAAATTTTTAGTTGGCCTGGTATTCAACTATATCAGACAAGAATTTTTGATACTTGGAACATAGTTTCATCAATATAATACTTACTGCCATTATAATTTATCAAGAAAAAGCCAATGTGGGTACATTTTAGAGAAAATCACATGTATAGTGATGCATTAGAGCTGATCCTAACTTTTTTTGCAAAAAAAAAAAAAAAAAAAAAAAAAAAAAAAAAAACAAGTAGTGACAGTTTGAACATTTTCATAGCTAAAAAATTGACAGGAGCTCATTTTGTGTCCAATGAACAGATTGAATTGAATATTCTTTTCTTATCTGGGTGTATTAGATATAATGTCCATGTTTTGAATAGTTGAAATATAAACATGGCTTCAAGAGATGGTTTTCCAAGTCATAACTAAGCAGAGTCAGGGGCAGATACAGGACTTTTTTTAGGGGGAGGGGCACAAAATAGGTTGATCCAATAAACTTGCATTAGGAGCAAGTTTAATTAACACAAACTTGCATTAATTAATTAAAGTACACTACTTTATACTGTGTTAGGGGGGGTGGTGCATGCCCCTCTTGCCCCCTGGATCCACCACCTTTGACCAAAGTTATCCTGTTTTGAAGGAAAATTTCAACACTGGATCCAAAATTGCACTGTCAAATCATTGGTGCCTTTATCCTATTTGATTCCCTGCCTGCTCAATATTATTTTTGAATATAATAATCATGTGAGGTTGTTTAATGTCCTTATCTAATATTATGATCACAACTGTGCAATTGCATCCCAGCCTTTCTTTAGGGATAAAGTGCAGAAAGGTGAATTTAGGTATGATGATAAGTAGGCCTAAGTGTTTATGATAGAGTTGGCATAGGCTGTTTTCCAATATTTTTAGTTTTTTTCCCATGGTCCTTGTTCAGCACCTTAGCATATTCCTTTTGTTTGGCTTGCAAGACTTGGCTATGTGTTTGATTAAACAGGCTTTTAAAGAAAGTATAGGCATTTGTTTTCTGATGCATAAGACTTTCTTGCTGTAAAACTTTTAAGACTTTCATGATATTTACATAAGAAATTCTGATATATAAGATGGTAAAATTCTACTTTAGCTACTTTTGGCAACCTTGAAAAGGGGTTAGGTTAGGAAAGTGAAACTTCCAGGGATGGGTCTATAGGCTAAAGGGTAAATTTGCAGGTGGCACAATAATTTAGCTAGCATAAAGTGAAAATATTGTTTGATACCTTTTTTATGCTCTTCCATAATTCAACAATTGCTTCTGTTACAAATTGCATCTCAAGCCCTTAAAGGAGCCCCAAAAGTATTTCATTTTTGTAACCACACAAAGAAGTTATCAACAGTAGGCTAGTTAAGTTATTGAAAAGCTGTTAAAAACATATCACTAGTTTATAAATGAGTTGTTCAAGAGTAATATATTCCAAAAATACTTATTTATAACAATACAAACCTCTTTACTGGGCAAGACAAATATAAACTGTTTTCCTAATGTTTCAAGTTTTTCAAATGCCATTGATAAAATATAGGTCTGAATTTTGCAATTTGAAACTTTGCCATTGACAATTCAGAGTATATATTTGCACATTAGGGGGGTGGGGTGGGTAAATTTTTTGGTAACTTTGCACTGGACCATATAATGTAGCTATAATGGAAGTTGAAACATCATTTGATGTATTTTTATACTCTTTCATGATTCCTATAAAATACCTTCAGGGTCCCTTTAAGGGCTCAAGATGCAATTTGCAACAGAAGCAATTACTGAATTATGAAAGAGCATAAAAAAGGCATCAAATGATGTATTCACTTACATCCTAACTAAATTATTGTGCCACCTGCTAATTTACTAGCTAAAGTATGTCCTGGGAAGGTATTTTGAAGTACCTACCTCTACTCATTCTCTCTCTAGAGGGTCCTGAAATTTGTCTACATGACAAGTAGGCAAATTTCAGGTTGACCTATTGACATGACAGGTAGACCTTTTGAAATTTTGACAAAACAACATTTTACCTTAATTTTCAGTTATCAGTTTCTTTTTCTCTGGCTTTAGTTTTGAGAATGTAATTCCTGTTATTTGAGTAGAGTTTTAAGCCATATCAATGTTTTTTTTCAAAATTTAGGAAATGTATTTGCATATCTTTCAAACTTCATAAATTGGGATTGAGCAAACCTGTTAAGCTGAAAATACTTTTGTTGTACTTCATTCAAGCACAAGATATATTTTGCAAGGTTTCACTTTTATAACACACAGATTTTTCAAGGTCATCAAAGGTACTCATCAAAGGAGGGGAGGTAGGTACTCCAGAAGGTAAATATATACCAAATCATATTATTGAGTTATAGTGAATATACCATTTGATGTTTTTTTTATGCTGATTACAATATAATAATCATTTCTATCAGAATTGAATTTTAGCCCCCCCCCCCTATATATGAAAATTCTGTGTAAAAATTTAGAAATTAGGGGGGGGGGGCAAATTTTGGTTCTGTTTTAAATTGGCGGCCAGTTTAAAATTTATCCCCCCCCCCTAATGTAGAAATATATAACCTGAATTGGCATATATAGGGAGGGGGGCTAAAATTCATTTTAGCCCCCCTCCCCCAGGGGCATCAAATGGCATATTCACTTTAGTTGTTTCTCAATAATATGATTTGGTATATATTTTCCCTCCAAAGGTTTTACTTTTATAACACACAGATTTTTCAAGGTCATCAAAGGTACTCATCAAAGGAGGGGAGGTAGGTACTCCAGAAGGTAAATATATACCAAATCATATTATTGAGTTATAGTGAATTAGTGAATGAGTTATAGTCATATTATTGAGTTAAAGTGAATACACCATTCGATGCTTTTTTTTATGTTTATTGCGAAATTAACAATCATGTATTTCATAAATGATTTTCGTCCCCCCCCCCCCTAAATATGCCAAATAAGGGTTTATATTTCTGTATTTGAGGGGGGGGGGGCAAATTGTGTTTCTGATGTAAATGGGTGGTAAGTTTAAACTTTACCCCCCCTAATGTAGAAATATATACCCTGAATTGGCATATATAGGGGGGGGGGGCTAAAATTCATTTTAGCCCCCCTCCCCCAGGGGCATCAAATGGCATATTCACTTTAGTTGTTTCTCAATAATATGATTTGGTATATATTTTCCCTCCAAAATACCTTCCCATGACATAATTTAGCCTGTAGAACCATCCCTGAAAGTTTTATTTTCACAACCTAACCTTTTTGCAAGATAGCCAAAAGTAGCTAAAGTAGAATTTTACCAAAATTGTTTTCTTAATATGTTTCCTTATGTCCAGCTGGACTCCTAGGCTTAAAATACTGGTTGGCCGGTTGGCTATTTTAAAGATTTGTATGTCAAATTAGCCATCTGGTGGTATCCCTATTTTGCAAGGTTTCACTTTTATAACACACATATTTTAAAAGTCATCAAAGGTCAGGACCCTCTAGAGGGAGAAAAAGTGGAGCTAGGTACTTCAAAATACCTTCCCAAGACCTACTTTAGCCTGTAGACCCATCCCTGAAAGTTTCATTTTCCTAGCCTAACCCCTTTCTAAGATAGCTAAAAGAAGCTAAAGTAGAATTTTACCATATAAGCTCTATACAAATTCCTGAATTTTTGCCTTGAGAAATAAGTTGAAACAACCATAGGTCTAATACTAATCAAAGAGTAATAAACTAGCCTATTGAAGAAAATGTCCTATTCTACAACTAAAAAAGAAAATCAGTACACTTTGTTGAAGATCCTGTAGCCATTTTGAAGCCTTTTCTTTAGCCACACAGTCTGAGCCATGGTATAGACACTTCAGTGCATCATAGACAGTTTGTAAATCTGGCATATGTTCCATTTTTGAATTTTACGTCTTTTTTTCGTGGAAGAAACGAAAACATGACAGCGTTTACAAAGCTAATGTTTTAGCTGGCTTAACTATCCATCTGATGTTCATGGAAAGCGAATGGAGACCTCTAGCAGAAATTGTTTCTGGCTCCTAGTTTTTAACACTATGTTCGAAGTATTACCTTTAATAGTTTAAAAAACTTCCAATTCCGGTTTGTTACTTCAAATTGTAATCAGTAAGCTCAAGAAATTTATCGCATTGCACACTGACTAAGGTGAAAAAATGAATAGCATTTGCCAGAAAGTTAACAAAATCATGACTGACATTCAGTTACAAAGCTATTTTATTAATAAAAATTGATTATGATTACAGAAGCGTGGTTAATTTCTAGATACTTTGCATTTTTGGTCGTTATTTACGATAATTTTACTAGCCGGTGTGATATGCCGAATTGCCTTTCCAATGAATATTTATGACTGTCATTTTTTGTCACTAAGACACCACTTATTGCAGATAATCCCTAGAGTGAAATTAATCTGTTTTCATATATCTTATTAAATAAAAAGAACACAGGCAATTTTTATATACTCAGAGTTCTGACTGACAAGACAATACACAAGATTTTGATTTAAGGAGAAGTGCTTAAATCATTTTGTGTTAGGGTGTACTTGTATTTGTTGCATGTTCTAGCCGCATCCACGCTCGTCAATGTGCTTAGGAAACAGTGACATGCTTCTTTTAAAAGATTTCACTCGAATGTGGCAGTCTCAGTGGCTTTGATTCAATAATAATCCCAGTGTTAGCCAAATTCCTAAAAGCCCTTGATTCAGGCTTGCTAAAGCTATACTTAGGTGCTAATCAGTAGAAACGTACATTTCTTTGCAATTTGATAGCTAAAAAATCTGCTACCGTTAGTGGATATACCTTTTTTTACAGTAAGCGGTAAAGGATACAAACTTGGAGACTCATCAAATTATATCTTTGCTTGCTGAATCAGGTTGTAAGCTTCTTTTTATTAAGTCACGCACGTGGAAACCGGTAATACACACACACACACAAAGTATAATATAAGTAGCCATCATCATTTTGATAGCAATATCACCTACAAGAAAATTCAGTGTAAACTCACTGTAGCACCAAGCCACGTAAGGCCAACATAGCTGCATATATTTATCCTCTATCTCAACACATTCGAAGCTTCACGCTATATTTCCCCAAAAGAACTTTCAGTTTTGTTTAAATATTTTCTCAAAAATTTCCCTACAACTTACTCTTTGGTTTGCGGTCAGTCGAAAAAATACGCAAAGCTATCCTAAGAGAATTCCTCTGGAAAAAAAACTTAATAAATCCTCCTCAGCCTTTAGAACCACCGCATTTCAGAGCCATATTTGACCCCCGTCATTACCATTGATTGAAATATTCTAATCTTATTTCGCTGAATTATCTTTTCGTTCTTTTGTAACTGCAAAAAAACCTCTTCACCTTGGCTACTCTACTTTTACACCTTCACTACATTATTATTTTTTTTACCAACTTCCGTTCACACGTGTCCCAGTCCCAGGCATAAAAATAGTTTAGTTTGAATCAACTCAACAGCAACCAACACCAGGTTTTAACCAATTACATCAAAGATTAGTGGCAAGAAATTTGACAGGAATCTATCAACAAGTGAAATGACATAATTTTTAAAGAATTCTGAAAAGGAGTTATGCCAGCTTTGCCATTCACTGAGGCTATCTGTCTTGGGTTTACTAAGAAAGCACCCCAAGTGGTATTTGAAAATGAAGCGGATAAAGGCCTGGCTTGTCAGAAAGTAACCTTCAGATCACTTTCCAGGTATTTAGTTTCATTGTAGAAATCTTGTATTTTTTTTATTTCTTATTATACAAAAATGTTCTGTTCTCAACATGCACAATAAGTTCTTCAAGAAAATCCACTCTTATGCCATTCCATATCTGTACCACTTGCTCATCCTCCATTCCTGTCAAATTTCTTGCCACTAATCCTTGATGTAATTGGTTGAAACCTAGGCTTAGTTGCTTATGAGTTGTCCGAACTGAACTATTATTGTCCCTAGGACTGAGACTCTGACACCCGTGTGAACGAGAAGTTTTTGCCAAGTCGTAGTCGTAGTTGCGACTAAGACTACAACTAAGCCCCGTGTGAATGGTCACTTAGCCTTCTTGAAATTTAGTTTTCAAATCTACTCTTGCAGCTTGAGTTCTCTTACGTTTTCATCTAATAGCCTTAAATCACTTGTATAGGCCAGATCTAAGAGTTCCACCTTCCAAATTGATGCCATGTTCTGATATAGCCTTTACTAAGTTCTCTTTGACAAAGTGTGTCAAAATAATCCATATAAACAGAGATAGGACACAACCGTGCTTAACTCCTGATTTCACACCGAACCAACAACTAATATCACTTTCTACCTGAAATACAGCATGATTATTCTCGTACATAATACTAATCACTTTAATGTACTTTTATGGTATACCATGCATGGATAGAACTTTCTCTAAGCTTTTATACCTGTCAAATCAAACGCCTGCTCATAAACTATAAACGGAGCACAAAAGGGTTCAGGTGATTAAGACACTTCTCAATTACTAATCTAAGATTGCAAATATGGTCAAAAGAACAATCTCCATATCCAAGAGCAATACCGTTCTTCTCTTGCAACTTTATGTACATCACCTTTAGTCTGAAAAGTATGAATTTTTCCTAGTTATTGAAAGTTTTTCACTGATTGTTTGTTCAAAATTCTATCGATTATTTCTAGACGATGATTCATTTTGAAATATGTCCTGTTTTGACATTACAATAATTGCTTGCCATCCAACTATTTTTTTTTGTAATTCAAAGTATTTTCTCTTCACTCATTCAGTATTATTCACCGCCTTTAAATCAATATTTTCTTTCATAGCTTTTATTCTCATCTTCCACATGCTGGATATGGAGTCTTTAGTGACTTCTCAGTTATTAAATTTGTGTATATCTTATGGTCTGTTCCCAACGATTAACATTCCAACTAGAGTTTCTAGGACTCTGCAAAGCTTTTGGATAATATTTTTTCCAATGCACCTTTTAGATTGCCAGGAGTTCTTGTAAATGTGGAATCTGACCACTTTGATGTTTTTGCAGAATTTGAGGTATCTATCCCTAAGCGAGAAACTTCTGAACAGAGTAAAAGAGTTGTATTTTTTGATCGTAGTGCCCTATTGAAACTAAAAAATAATATGGATCATATTGTTTGGATATCTTTGTTTGGAAATGAGAGTGATGTAAATATTAAATTTTCACTCTTTTATGGTAAGTTTTTAGAAATGGTTAAGGAAGTGGGAGCAGTGAAGAATTCGAAACGTCGAAAACATTATGGGAGGAAGCTATGGATAACACATAATATTCTTCCAAAAATAAATGTAAGATATAGACTGTTTAAGTAACAAGATTTAAAACCTACGGATAAGAATAAAGAGCGATACCGTGCTTTTCGTAATGGTTTGAATAATCTCCTCCGTGAGGCTAAAAAAAAAAAAAAAAAAAATAGTATGAAGTTTAAGGACGTTGAAGGTAACCCGTTGTAAACTTGGCAAAAAATCCGTAATGTTATATAGGTCAGCGGTCTAATATTCTACCAACTGAAGTGACTGTTAATGAGGTTGTAATTGCAGATGGTACTGGGATATATAATGAGTTTCTAAATCATTTTTCTTCAATTGGCCTACAAGTAGCCGAGATGATTTCCTCGTCTCCAGAAGACCCACCCTTTGGATCTACTCTACCATCTCCTGCAAATGTATCACTACATCTAAAGATGATTACATTTGATGAGTTAAGGGATATTATTTATAGTATGAAAAAGAGTTCGTCCGGTAGTGACCTGGTAAGCCTAAAGAGTCTGAAATGTATTTTTCCTTGTATATCTGGTGTTTTGACATCACTGATTAATGATTGCTTCGGTCAAGGAAGGTTTCCAGATTGTTTAAAAAAACAAGAGTGACACCGGTTTATAAAGGTGGTGATAGAAATGATTTGGGTAATTATCACCCAATATCAGTCTTGCCAGTTATTTCTCGTTTTATTGAAAAATGTTTTAATAATCAGTTGATCCATTTTTTAGAGAAGTTTAATTTGTTGAATAATAATCAGTTCGGTTTCAGAAAAGATAGGAAGACAGAGGATGCATTGATATTTTTGACTAGTATAATTAACATGGCTTTAGATGAAGGATTTAAGGTTGGTGCAGTGTTTCTAGACCTACAGAAGGCTTTTGATACAGTTGATCATGGCCTACTCCAGGAAAAATGCGAGGTCTATGGGATCCGAGGTAAAGGTCTTGACCTTACAAGGAGTTTCATTAGTAACCGGTACCAGTTTGTAGAGATGACTTGTATACAATCAGGACCCCGCCCAGTGGTTAGTGGTATCCCGCAGGGGTCACTTCTTGATCCGATTCTTTTTTTTATTGTATATTAATGGTATGCCTAATTGTGTCCCAAGTTGTTGTTTTAATTTTAGTGATATGGCTAAAAATCCCCGGAATGAGACGGGGTATCATTATTTGCTGATGACACAGTTGCTGTTAGTACCGCGAAGACAGAAGAATTACTTCAGACATCGATAAAAGATACTGTTGAAAGGTTAAATTCATGGTTGAGGGTAAATAGGTTAAAGATTAATCTGGGTAAGACTAATTTTGTTATTTTTTCTCGTTCACCAGATTTTTATCCATGGATTCAGAATATTGTAACACAGTATGGAGCTTTAAAGCGGATGTGTTCTTATAAGTACCTGGGGGTTTACATTGATGAAGTTTTATCATTCAAGCGCCATGTACATTATGTTTGTAAAACTGTGTCTCGTAACTTGGGTATAATGAGAAAACTTTATCATTTTTTTCCTCCTTTTGTTATGCGCCTTCTTTATTATTCCCTTATCCATCCATATATATCGTATTGTAGTAGCGTTTGGCTTGAAACATTTCCTTCTATTGTTCGGCCAATACGAGTTCTACAAAACAATGATGTTCGGCTGTTAGATGGCCTACAACCCCGGGATTCGGCGCGAAACGCGTATGAGCGTGTAAAGATACTGCCAGCTTCCGGATTACGGGAGTTGTATACACTTCTATTGATTTTTAGGATTCAAAAGGGTATAAACCTCCCGTGTTTTGATAGCTTAGCAAACCTAAGATCTTCCGTCCACGATTATGATACTAGGTCATCTGTAGAGATCAATATTCTGCTGGTTGTTTCGGCCCGATCGATGTTTTCTTTTCTTCACAGGGGGATCAGAAGTTGGAACCATCTTGATCAAAATATAAAAAAATATAAATGATATTTCTTCGTTTAAGATATTAATTAAAGGGATGCGTTTTAGTAAGTATGAATTTTAGGAGTTTTTTTTTTTTTTTTTTAATAAAGATATTGGTAAATATTTATGGATCCTGGGGGTGACGATTATGAATATGATAGTAAATTTAATGAAAATGTTAAAGTGTAAGGTTTGTGGTCCTGTTTGGGGACTGTGATATAGATAGGTTGTTTTTTTATTATTGTTTTGTTAGTGTATTTTTGCCACCCCCTTGGACAAGTTTTTACTTCTTGGGGTAACTGCTAAACTGATGTTAAATTGTTTGTTTAGAATAAATCTCTCTCTCTCATTGGAAATAAGCACCTACAGAACTTCGCAAGCTCTGGCACGATCTAAGCATTTCATTGCCTGCTCATTTTAACATTTATGATAATTTTTCAATATTCCGTACTCATTATCTCGCTTGTTTTCATTTAAAATTGTTTAGATTTTTTTAATTTACCTAGATTTGATCGGCCAACAACAGTGTAGACTCAGACTTGGTTACAACAACTTCAATTTTTAGAAGCTTATGATCAATATTTTTTATATTTTTTTTTTTTGTGTAGTAAAGTTGGCTACGATTTAGTTCAATTTTATCAGGTACAATAGAGGGTGAAAATAAATAATTTTCAACTTTGAATTTCCAATTATCTTCAAACAGTGGCATAACAAAGAGAGGAGGAGAGCATGGGGGACACCCAAAGGATAGGTTGTAATTTTACTCAAATTCATAGGAATCTGTCTAAACCTACCACCAAAAGGGAGAGCTTCTTCTCCCTTGATTTGAGTGCGCTTTAATTTCGCAAAGCCGTTTTATTCCATTTACAGGAATCTATCAAGAAAGAAAAAGCTCATCAAAATTGTAGGTAGAAGCCAAATATGGCTACCGTACTACTATGAGTAGGCTACCAAATGTCCTTATGTGTGTGGCTATAAATGTAAATTCAATACAGTAGTTCGCAAGAAAGAAAGAAGGAAAACAAGAAAGAAAATCAAGAAGAATTTCAGTTTGAAACACATATTGTTCGTCATCCTCGGGTGTCTCCGAGGATCTTCTGGTTAATGTTTGTTCGAATGCATTAACATTCAGTATATGTCAAGATTAAGAATGCGTGATATTTGGGCATTATAACTTACTCAGGATTTTTTCCGGAGGGGGTGCAAAAAATCTAAAAGTAAGCACATTTTATGATTAATACAAGACTTTAAAGAAGAAATTGTAAACAATCAAGAATTTTAGGAGGGTAAGGAGATAAATCTCCCAAAAACTAGAGTTAATGCGGACCCAATCCCCCCCCCCTCTCATTCAAGTCTCAAATTCTAAGAATCAGGGACACGTATTTCTTTCATCATACGCTAGAATATGGTGCATAAATTAAACTCTCTAAGATTTAAATCTCCCTGATTCGACATAACCCCCATCCCGTCCAGAACCCATTTAAATCCAATCTTAAAATCATAGAGCTTAAAATAAATTTGCAGTTCCGAGATTTTTTAGTAAGTTTTAGAAAAATACCCACAAATTAACTAGAACCATTAAGATATCAGTAATTAGGGTATTATAATGTGGGTTTATTCTTTTTCAAAGATCTTGGAAGGAAAAAAAATCTAGCGACAAATATTTGCGCAAATTTTAATGGTCATCTTATTTCTTCGTAAATCGTTTGTTTGGCAAAGATTCTATTATAATTTCATCGCTCATAAAGATCATATAGAAGAATAACACAAAAAACCACAAGAAAAGCTGTTCAAAAGCTGTTTTTAGCCCTTCCTAAGCTGGTTTCTAAAATTTATGTCCTAAAAACGGTTATTTCTTATCGTTTTTCCAAAAAAGATCTTCAAAGTTTATAAAATAACGATATTATCTTGAGTTGGAAAGAGTGTTAGTAGAATATTAACAAAAAATGCTTTAGAATGAACAATGCTGATCCCTCTAGAAGCTTAGAAAATACACCTACAGTTTTGCAGTTGCCAATAATGTTGCTGCTCCAAGAGGTTGGAATGAATATCATCCAGCTTCCGAAGACTGACTCCTTTCAAACAGTTCGTGAAACGAACTGTAAGTGAGGAGCATCACGGCTCAATAATAACCGACACTTTAAAAACAGAATTTTGATACCAATAGATACATCAAAAGGATCAGATTTTTATGCTGATTTCATATATATAACTTTCATCAAGTTTAGTCTTACCCATCAAAAGTTACGCGCTTCAAAAAATTTGCCTTATTTTCGAAAAAAGGGAAACATCCCCTAAATATAAGTTTTCTTCAAATCCCCTAAGAGTACAGTAACGCTGATATTAGGAAAACACGCCTAAAACAAGCATCCAGTATATAATAAATAAACGAATAATAATAATAATAGTAACAAAAAAACCGAACAAAATGCTGAATGTGATACAAAGTGAAAGGAATTTGCCTTTCCAGGAAATTCCTCAAAGCCCCTTCGCAACCCTAAAAGGTTCATCGTAAGTCTCTATTTCTTCTATAGCATGTAGGATCTAAATGGCCTGAAATATTTTTGATTAATCAAGCTGATTCTACAATTTCTAATGCACAGTTCCACAAAATTCAAAGATTCCGATATGAATTGTGGTATTCTGTTAATGGTATTTCAATAACTTTTTAGGTATCGCAATCTTTAATCCAATTTAATTATTTGCCTTTCCAAAAGAAATAGTTCAGCGGCGAAGAGGTAATGACTGCTCCACCAAATTATTCTTTCAACAAAAAGGAAATTGCAGCAGTTATAAACAAGCATACAATTTGAACAGTTCGATTTCTCTCTGTGGACTGTATGTAGCTGCACTGAATAATCTCGATTACAAAACAGATACTATATTTCATTGTTACTTAGGCAAATTATATGCCTCATTAATTAATAATAAGTATTATTCTCCCCTCAAGAGATGTAAGACTCAAAATTAAATTACTTTTGTGATCGGAATAACCACCCTCTAACACAATAATTTGGGAGAACTCTAGATGAAGAGTTCTTCATGTTTTTTTTTTAGCTACGTTGAGCAAAAAAAGTACAAAAAAAGTGAAATAGTCACTGATTAGACTAGATTACTAAATACCATATTCAGATTGTAGTCAAATTCAAAGCTAATAGCACTTAAGACTAAAAAAATATTCTAAGTATGTGAAAACTTACTTGAAAAAAGGTCTACTTCAAATCAATCAATAAATGGAACAAATAACGGATGACATTATGAAAGTATTTATTAGAAACTTGTCCAATAGCATAAGAGTATTTTGACAACCTTATAATTTGTGCGGAAACAAAGTCAAATATGTATTACTAAGATAATACTAATTTAGTAAAGACCGAATTAGCATCTTTTCTGCAGAATTTCTACTTTTCTTTTGACCGCAAATCCTAATGTTTTTGAGTTCCAATTACTTCTTGCACTTTAATTGAATCTTGTGTCTACAAGAAATGACAGAAAGTAAGGAAATATAAATTAAAAAAAAAAAAATCAAAATGCACTGAAAAGTAAAAACTATTTTTTCCCAATATCTTAGAAAAACTTCGGACAAAAAATGAAAGCGCTGGATGGTGAGGAAACAACATAACTATCTTATAGTATTTAAGGATTTCTGTGTCACAGCATCTTTCAGTGTGAACATAAAAACAACCTTACTATGATCATAAAGACGAGCTAACAAGTGCTCATTTCATAACCGCCTTGCGCTTTCACTTTTATTCTTAAAACGCTCCATTTCTCCGGGTAACAGCAAGAGTAGCAAAAACAATTTTTTTTTCATTATGCTCTTTCTGGTCTTTGATAAGTCTTAGAATAAATTTTTGTCCTATAGTTTCATACATGTTTTTATACAACTAAGTTGAAGCATGATGACATTTTTGTTTTCAATATAAAGCTAGGCACAGCTTTATAAGCTAGATTATCCAAAATATGTCTTTTTGTCTGTGTAGGGGGGAGAGGTCACAAGCACAGTTAATGTGCCCAATTAAGACATGATTACTATAATCATAAGACAGTGCTAACAGGTACTTATTTCATAACCGCCTCAAGCTTTCGCTTTTATTCTTACAAAGTTTCATTTTCCGGGTAGCAAAAAGAAAGAAAAATCTGATTTTGCCGCATTTGGAGATTTATTTGAATTAGTTTTTGCCCTATTGCCCACACACGTTTTCATACAACTAAGTTGAAGCACGGTGCAATTTTTGAACTAAGTTTGTTCATATCAAACTAGACACAATTTTATAAGTTAGATTATCGAACGTATATATATTCTTTTGTGGGTGTACGTCGGGGGGAGTCATGTCTCCAGTTAGGATATAAACATTATAATCATAAGAATGTGCTTACAATTGTTTATTTCATAACTGTCTTACGCTTTCACTTTTATTCTTAAAAAGTTTCAATTTCCCGAGTAGCCAAGAGAGAGAAAAAAAAAGTCCTGGTGCGCTTGGAGATAAAAGTATGTTTTAGAAGGTTTTTCTGATTTTTTTTTCTATTTTGCTCTTTCTGATCTTTAAATCAATTTTTGCTCTATTGCCTCACACATGTTTTTATACAATTATTTTTGAACTAGGATTTTTTCATATAAAGCTAGGTAAAGCTAAAAAAGCTAGATTATTTAATATATATATATATATATATATATATATATATATATATATATATATATATATATATATATATATATATATATATATATATATATAAATTTTTGGTGCATATAGGGAGGGGGGAGGTCATGAGCCTAGTTAATGTCTCCAGTTAGGATATGATCATTATAATCATAAAAAGTATTAACAATTGCTTATTTCATAACCGCCTCACCTTTTCACTTTTAGTCTTAAAACACTTTAACTTTCCGGTTAGCACAAAAAAACCTTAGGTGTATCTGGTAATAAAAAATGTGTTTTAGAGAGTTTTTTTTTATTTTCATTATTTTGCCCTTTCTGGTCTTTGATAAATTTCCAAATTAATTTTTGCCCTTTCGTCTCACATCTGTTACTATACAACTACGATGTCATTTTTGAAATAAGATTTCTACATACAAAAGTAGGCACAGCTTTTTAAAATACATTATCGACTACACTATGGGGGGGGGGATTAAATAGGTCACGAGCCTAGCTCCTGTTTCAAGTCATGTAACTTGAAAAGCCTTGCACAATTCGGGTTCAATGAAGGTGCTATTACGCCTAGCTTTCATCTAAAGTAATCGGGGAGGTTTTTGAAGGATACGATTCTACTTTCTTTCTCCTATCATATGTTTTGAATATATTTCAATGATTCCGAATTAGATAAAAGGCCACATTCCTATCTTTCTGCTGAAATTTAACGCGAGTATGGAGGGGGGGAGGAGGTTGAGTTGGATATGGACACGGGTTACTTTGCTGGTCCTCAAATCATACAGAAAAGTTTGCAAATGATCCTGGTTGTAATGTGGTGAAATATAAATAACTTTCTGCTGTAAAGTTGGCAATGGAGAGTTTGAGAGGAGTGAGAGGGAACTGGGTATAATAGAGGCCAAGGACCCCCTTTGGTTTTCTAATAATAGAGACTGAAAGTCCTTGCATGATTCCTGCGCAACGTGCCTACCTTTCTGGTCAAAGCTGGTGAAGAGCAAGGTGGTGTCAGCTCGACTGTCATGTATTGTCATAAAGAAAAATCAACGCGTATGCAAACTTCCAGCTCAATCAAACCAGGAAAGGCAGGTAAAATATTGATATAAATATACTGCCCTGGCATCGGAAGTAATATGGAACCTGTATAAAGGCCAAGACTTTCTGAAGAGTGTTGATCATAAATATGATACACAGATCGTAGTCAAACGTATAAAACCACTCGGCTACTGATGTAAATGTAATATTATATCAAATTTATGTCCAAAACATAAATTTAAAATAGTCGAGCAACAATGGCTTCCTTGTATGTATAAAAACAAAGGAGGGAAAAAAGAAGTAGATATTAGTAAACTAGCCTGTTAAGGAAAGCAATTGTAAATCTTCATATATATTCCAACAATTATCAAAAAATACAAACTACTTTTAAATAAAATAAACACAGTTATTAAAATTACTGCTGGCAATCCAATCAGTGGAGGATCCAAGAGGGAAGGGAACTCTCCCTACTGGCGTGGGTTGAGTTTAGTGTAAATCAATTAAATTTGCATGAATATGTCAAACAAAGAAAATCTAACACCCCTTCCCATAAACCCTGCACCCTATTTATTCTACAAACAGGGCGGGTGGATTTCCCTTACTAAGTATTCGTTCCAAGATCCTGTTTCTTGGGAAATTTAGGAGAGATTTAAATTTTTGCCAATATAAGAATCCCTGAAAAAAATTTCTGATGCTTCCCTTTAAAATTTTGGCAGTCTGCACCAATTGACACATCTATAGGCATTGCCAAGTAAAACTGACATTCAATACAATTGGAAAAAAACAAACAAACACAAAACAGTATACTTTTCAAATAAGAAAAACCAATGAACAGAACCGTCTCCAATATAAGAAAAAATAACAAAAATAGCAATTCACTTCTTTCATAGCCATATACAAATGCCGGAATTGAAAAGTACTAGCAACACTCATTGGTAACTATATATTCCTTTCATACATAAGGTTACATAATTAGTCAATTTTCACAGTAGAGTAGATCTTTCTGACGAAAACTGAAGCGCCAATATAGCCTAAAGTACCACACATGATTCCAAGGCATGTGCTAAAGACAGCCATATAGGAAAAGTAGAACATCGTTTGAAATAAGCCATACATCCTGAAAGTTAAAAAAATAGCTATATTGGGGAAATGGGGCAAAATGCAAAATTTACTAAGATAAAAAAAAAACAGTTTTTTTCTACTTTTTCCCCCAGGAACTCCAATTCTGTTGAGCCTAAATCTCAAGATTCGACAGAAAATTTTGGATAGAGAAAATAATAGAGTTTCAAGAAGATTCTTACTACTCATAAAAGATAATTTCTTAAACCACATTGGCTTGACATAACATAAAGAAAGAAATAAGAGCAACAATGAGGTTTTTAAAGGCCAAATGAAAATACTGACAAAACACAACAAAGCGAATTTTATTCCCTCGAAATATTTGCTTTGTTGTGTTTTGTCAGTATTTTCATTTGGCCTTTAAAAACCCCATTTTTGCTCCTTTTTCTTTCTTTCGCTCGTTTTTCTACTCTTCAAAAGTTGAAAAAAGAAAAGTAAATTTATCTATGATAATTAAATTTTTTATGAATACTATTTATTTCCTTCAAATATAGATATAGATAAAACTTTTTAGAACTATATCATACCCTGTAATTTTTTCTCTTCAACTAAAGATAAAAAAAAGGTCTGTTAGCACAGTCTTGTACATCGGTCTCTTTTATACTTATGCAATGATGAATGTAGCTGGCGTTATTTTTTGGAGGGGTGGAGGGATTTCCATCAACAATTTTTTAAAGAAACTAATCTTATACAAAACAAGCGTTCCATTTCGTTTCTTTAATTTTCACGCGGACATTTGGTGTTGTGTCTAACGTAATCATCTTCTGACGACGACTAAATGAGATGACGATTAAATTGGGAATTTACAAGGTAGGGTATTCTACATAGACACGTGATTAACAGAGCCAACGCAAACCATTACCTCAGCTGTTTTTCTTTTTTTACACACACACACACACACACACATATATATATATATATATATATATATATATATATATATATATATATATATATATATATATATATATATATATATATATATATATATATATATATATATATATATATATATATATATATATATATATATATATATATATATATATATATATATATATAACATATTTCACATCACCTTGCAAATAAACAGTGCCATATATGTCACCGACCCATAAATCATTTTTATCGCTAAGCTGTCAGCTGTCTTTATCTTTCTGACCTTCGCTTGAAGAAATAGTTTTGGAGGAGTTCCCTCTCGGCGAGGCGTTCCCAAATCAGTATACAATGCTAATAAAAGCCGTTTTTCAAGTACTCATCCTAGGTGTTTTCTCCTTCAGGTAATTAAACCAAGCATTAAGGTCGCGTGTTTGCCTCCTACCGTAACAAACGGTGGCGAAAGGAGAGAAATCTCCCCTGAAGCAGACGAGAATACGTACTTATAGAAGACAGCCGCCAATACATAAATTTTCCTTTAAAGGTGGCAATTGCTCACTGGCACTAATAGCCCACAATGACGACAATTCACAAAAATTTAGGGGGAGGGGGAAATAGGAGAACAATCTGTCTCTTTTTTCAATTATACAACAAAAATACGAAGAAATGACATATTTCAATGAAAATACCCCCGAAAAGGTATTTTTCAAAACCTAGGCGGGAGGGGGCAAAAAAAATTCTGGGAAGGTCAGAGGCAACCCTTCCCAACTGCTGCTATTGATAGCCCTATTTTTGATCCTGTAGCAGTGCCAAGGGGTTTTACAGAGAAAAAGCATTAAGGCGGGAAGACATATTAGGCAACATATTTTTATGCAAAATTAGACTGTTGGATGATCAAGCTCGACTGAAGGGTGCGAAGAATAAATCACAACTTACTTGCATACGAGTATCCAGGGGAGGCCAAAAGCCCCCCCCCCCCCCAATCGACGCTAGTTTTCTAGAGCCAAAGCATAAGGGCAGCCAGCCATAATAGACAAGAAGTTTTTATACGTAATTAAATTGCTGGATGAGCTAGCTCGATCGAAGGGAGCTAAGAATAAATCATAGCTTACTCGTATTAGGATCACAGTTCAACACGGTAGACGCCTCATGAAAGATCGGCTAAAAATATCATCTAATAGGTAGAGTTCGTCAAGCCTTTTGATGCCTAACTTTTTTTTTATATATTCATTTTTAATTCTTTTGTGACTTAATGGCCACCATTCTCATCTCGTCACCAAACCACTTCATCTTATAATACTTGTTAAATGACCCTTACAATCTTTTCAATTACAAAGAAGATTCTTGAAAGAAAAATCTTTGGAGCAATTTTCTTTTCTGAAATGTAACTTGAAAAAGAAATAATCTAAATTCCTTAGAAAAATGCCCTCCCCTCCCTCCACGAGCAAGTTACTTTTAACTTTGAATCTTAATCTGAGCTTATTCAAAAAAAATTAATCTGCAATAAAGTCTGGTGTAA
The DNA here is from genome assembly GCF_049724085.1 of Artemia sp. Qi Xiang Cuo. Lineage (NCBI taxonomy): Eukaryota > Metazoa > Arthropoda > Branchiopoda > Anostraca > Artemiidae > Artemia > Artemia sp. Qi Xiang Cuo. The sequence goes on from NC_142795.1 coordinate 31,873,172, forward strand.
ACACACGTTAAAAAGTACGGTTCTGTAGCATGAATAGAACAGTTTCTTAGGAAAAAATGAAAGGTAATCTCTATAGTTAAGACACACATTACGGGAAACCCTAGAAATTTTTCGATGGTAGTAAATAAGAGATACGAAGAAGTAGAAAAAAAGAGACTCAACTTACTTTGTTTTGAAAAAGAAATAATATAGAGCATACAAGTAGACATAGACTGACGTCGATGCCGAACAAAGAAAACTCGTCCATTGCCTAAAAAGAAAATTTGATACAGTTAGATACATAAATTTATCAAAAGAAGAAATACTATGAAACGGTAAAAGAGAAAATAAATAAACAGTAAGACAAAACAGTGCATTAGCGAATAGAAGAGACTAAACATTTCCATATTTTCATTGCACGCCTAACAAGACTTACGAGGACCATATTTACATTACACAAGGATATTTTTCAAAAATTAAAAATACTAGGACAGGGACTAAAGAAGCTAGTAGTCACTTATTTAAGTTCAATTATGAATATATTGGTGGGCAAAAAGGAACGTGTCTCATACTTTGTAGTTCAAAAGTGTATTAAAATGTTGAAGACTCCCTTAGTAGGTTTTATCCAATGATAACCTGTGCAGAACTTATATGCGTTATGGGACGGAGGGGAAAGCAGCCTATGGGTAGTAAAAAACAATTCCATGGCACTGGCTTTATGACTATTTATCATCATTTTATAAGCTAAAAAGAGAACTGAAATTGCGAACTATTTTGCTATACAGTGGAATTTTTACAAATTTTTCTATTTGAATCTTTGAAAAAAAAAAACTTTTCCAAATGAAGCTTAAAAACTCATTTTCATCTTCCTGTATAATTATGAAATCATAATGTATGTCCCTTTGTTTTTGGGCAAAAAGATCTTACCCTTGCTAGTTGAACTTCTGCTTGTTTGAACTTCTTGGGTAAAGACTCACCTATAATTCCCTGTGTGAGATTTTGAACACCTTAATAATTGCTGATTTACAATAATTGCTGATTTTTCTCATTATTCTACTTTGAGCACGGCCTAAAATGCCTTAAACGTACTTAAAAAAAAACATATTCGCAACTGCATTGTTTTGCAAAAAGTGAATTATGTTATCATAAAATCTTGCCATCTAAATTCAAACTTGGAGGAGTTAGAAATCATCCCATATAACAAGGTGCCTTTGACACTAACTATCACGTTATATTTTCAGATCAATGCCCTTATATTCGCCGCAAAGGATATATTTTCACAACGGTATGTTTCTTCCTTCTACTTATAATGCTAAAACTTCAAACTGAAAATATTGAATTTGAATGCTTAATTCCAAGCACTTGTGGCTTCAACAAACTGTAAAATGAATCATAAGATCAACAGTGCAAGGTTGAGGGGAATAGTTCACCCTTTTTTTAATAATAAAAAAGAATAACCAAAGTTTTTTCCTCTAAAGTTTGTCGTGAATTCTACAGTCATTCTTTAAGAAGGTATTGTAATAAAACACTTATACTAGACATCTTTCTTTCATAGTAAGGAAGGCTAATACTATTCGTTAAGGTCACCAGAAAATGCAAAAGCAAATTTGAAAACCCAATTTACCAAAAAAGAAAAGAAAATATAAAATGTTAAATGTAGGCAAGCAACGAGTGCAATGGTTCGCACTCTCACATATGATATACAAGCCGTTCAGAAGCCAATCCAAGTCTAGAATATTAATAATGAATGTCATTGAAAAAGAAGATAATTTGCTAGGTTTGATTTTCATGGACCCAATTTTCATGAACCCGTCACATATGTGACGGGTTCACATATTTTTCGTCACATAGTCATGAACCCGTCACATATTTTCATGAACCCTTCACATATGTGATGGGTTCACACATTTTTCGTCACACATATTTTTTGTCACAAATGTGACGAAAAAAATTGAAAAATAGTGGTGCTGGCTTAAAACAATTCGTAAATCTTGTTTATGCTCTGTCTTTTAAAAGGCCTTAAATGCATCTTGGAATTGGTCACCTCAAATCTACTACTACTATCAACTCATTGCAGCACCAAGCCGTCAGTGGCCAGCACAGCTACGCATGCTCCTCCTTCGTCCAATCTATTTAAACTCTCCCTTTGTTCAGTCCCCGAAAAAGCTCCAATTTCCCTTAAATCCTTCCTTACGACCACTTCCCACTCAATTTGGGGACGACCTGCTCTTCGTTATTCGAAAAAGACAATCTTTCTCTCATTATAGCCCTAGAAAGCGGGATAGAACCAAAATTTTCGTCCAGATTATTGTATGAAATACTGTCAGTCAGACGGGTACATAAAAGAATCCGTAGACAATTCCTTATGACAGGAATGAATTAATCTAATTAATCCTCCTCCGTCTTTCGGAGCACGCACGTTTCAGAACTATATTTGACCGTAGTGATCACTATAGCTTGGGTCAGTCACCCAAGTCTAAAAAAAAAAAAAACGTCTAGTGAGAGTTATATCTAGTGACTGTTTAGTCAAAAGGCTCTTAAGTGAACTTCAGAATTGGCCAAGTCAAATTGGCTTCTAAGAAAATTATTTACTGATTGACAGAAATGCAGATTTTTTTACTTATAAGTATTTACCCTTACTTGTAGGGATTATCTACAGGATTACATCGTGGTTAAAGCACTAGCTGCAACCTATTATAAAGCGAACCCTGGCTAGTAGTAGCCAAAGTAAAAAAAAACGGGTTAAAAAATGTCTAGTGAAGGATATATCCCATTTAATACTATTTTGAAAATAGTAATTTAATTCAGAATCAACTGACTAGCACGCATTTTGTAACTATGAGAGAAAATTTTTGGAATTTTTAAAAGTTAAAAGTAAAACAGGTTTTTGCTATTACGTGCACTAACCGTTAGTTTTAGGGACAATCCTTACTAACCATATAGAGTAAGGGCTCAGAGCCTCAACACTATATCCTTAAATTGCTATTACGTGCACTAACCGTTAGTTTTAGGGACAATCCTTACTAACCATATAGAGTAAGGGCTCAGAGCCTCAACACTATATCCTTAAATTGCTATTACGTGCACTAACCGTTAGTTTTAGGGACAATCCTTACTAACCATATAGAGTAAGGGCTCAGAGCCTCAACACTATATCCTTAAAAACCATGAGAAATGGGGATTCTGAGACTAAATCCTAAAAGCCTATATCGCTCCTAATCTCTGAACATAAACTGCTACGCAGTTCATGTTGGTTGTACGAAGCTTCAACGACCATAGACACACACTAAACATACTCTAGTTACCTTCTTGAAAATCCAATAAATTCTCTATGAAACGTCCACCCCATGTTGGAAACCGCTGATCGATGGCAGTGCAGATAGCTTATAATAGCCCAAAAACAAAAAAAAATCCTGTGTGTATTATTTTGTAATAAAACTCACAAGATCTTTGCAATTTTGTAATAAAACTCAGAAATTTTTTTAATTTTGTAATAAAACTCACAAAATGTTCCTTAAACTACTTACCATCTGTAATCCTCTGCGTTTAGTAGAAAATAAGTAGCGACGATTGTAACACATATTGTAACAACAGCTAAAATCAGGAACACAAGCAACATGAAACCAAAAACGTAATAGACTTTGTAGGCCCAAAAAGAAGTAAATATGAAATACCTAGAAAATAATATTATTACCCATTTACAGATGGCAGGCAAGGCATGTTTCTGCAAAAAAAAAAAGAAAAAAAAGAAAAGAAAAAAAAAGAACTTGTTGAAATTCGCTCCCCAAAGAACCATCCTTGGACAGATTACAGAATATACTTGAGCACGAGACTAAAAAGAAATAAGAAGTGGTAAAACAGAGCTTATAAGTTAGTGCATTTCAAAAATATTATGTATTTTCTGAACTTCCAATAATTTCGCGCTTAAAATGGAATTTTTGTTCTAAGCAAACTTTAAACGTTTTTAGAGTTTCTAAAATATTTGTATACTCTCAATTTTTTTTTATTGTTCTCTTTGTAAATGCGAATTTTATGCGAAACCATGAAATTTTCATGAATGTCGACCAAATTTTTTTTGTTATTTGATAGTTGCATTTTTACGTGCCAAGTAAAAATTAATAATTTAATTTTTTCAAAGAAAATTGGACGGCAGATATAGGTCTATCCAGTCCTCGAAACATGTACGATCTCTAATCCAAAAGGTTAGTTGTCACGAAAACAGCCCTGTAAAAGGGGTCAATTCAAAAAATAGCAGCAATTATATTACGATAAAAACATTTACTAAAGCTTATATAAAAATCCACACAATGGAAGAACGAATCAAATTTGACGCTCTGTTGAACCCTTTTCTTCTACCTATCAACCATTAGACTTACTGTGTTTTTGGTAAAAACTAGGCAAGTCAAACCCTATTTTCTACAAGAACTGCTTGAAATTTGAACATTAAACTAAAGAACTTAAATGCACATGAAGTTTGTCACAAACGGTGAAATTACACACCAGATCAAGAAATAAAATCATGAACTTGACTTGAAACAAAAAAGATTATTTTTGTAAGTGGAGTTATCAACTGCTTTTCTGAAATTACCCAAAAGATCTGACATATAATCACGTATCTGCAACAGCATGAACTACAATCACTAAAGTGTTAAATTAAAAACAAAATTAAAACTCGATCAAGATTAGTTCAATTTATTAGAAATTATTTCAATAAATTACAGCCTAAAATTGAGTTTTCAATGTTGTAAAAAAAGAACTCATTTTTAAAATGTGACATTCTCTGAACATAGTAGTTTTTATACTAAACCATTTTGACCATTTCTTTTATCCACCTGACCAATAAGGCATATCTTATATACAGGAACAACTTAAGGTGCGCTAGACACACTATCCTTTTTCCCTAAATTAATTAAAAAAACTTTTTCCACAAAATAAGTTTTTCAAAGAAAAGTAAAGAACTCCATTAAACAAAAAATGAGCAAAGCTAAAATCAAATAATCTACCAAGCGTGAAACTACCACAAATCAGCATTGATAAATAAATGAAACCCAAAACGAACAGAAATTACAATATATAACCGAGTCAAACTCAAAACGAGCAGAAATTAACACAAGTTGGGCGCAAAACCCCTGTGCCTTCCCAAGGCCAGAAAAAAATTTGCACTTTACTGAAAAAATATGAATGTTTTTACTTTTAAACTTTAATAAATCAAATAATATTAACATTTTGAATACTAAATATCAGTATATGTCTATTAAACTGACAATGCACATTCATTTGTATTTTTGCAGTAAAGTGCAAATTTTGTTCGGGCCTTGGGAAGGCAGAATTATGCCCCCAGGGCATAACTTACAACCCTTGCACTGAGGGCTCTGAGGGGGGTTATCATCCTATAAGACCTAATTTCCAGAACTTTTAACTACGTAGAAAAACATGGATATCACAAAATTTTGATTGGATGTGTTTTGGAAAAGGGTGGGCGTGAGAGGGGCATTAGTCGCTATCCAATCACTTTCAACTATTAAAAAAGGCACTAGTCCTTTCAAGTTCCAATCGAATGAGCCCTTTTTCAAGTTTTTACGACAACGCTTTCAATAAAAACTTTATATGCCCCCAGGGCAAAACTTATAACCCCTGCCCTGAGGGCTGTGGGGGGAGGGTTGTCATCCTTAAAGATCTAATTTCCAAAAGTTTTAACTACGTTGAATAAAATAGCTATCTAAAAATTTTGATTAGATGTGTTTTGGGAAAAGGTTGCGAGGAGGGGGGTTAGTGGCCCTCAAAATCACTTTTGACTATTGAAAATGGTACTAGTCCTTTGAATTTCAAATAGAACGAGTCCTTTTTCAAGTTTCTATGACAAAGAGTTCAATAAAAACCTTATATGCCCCCAGGGCATAACTTATAATCCTTGCCCTGAGGGCTGTGGGGGAGTGTCCTCCTCAAAAACATATTTTCTATCTGGAAATCAACTACGCTGAACAAAATGGCTATCTCAAAATTTTGATTGGATGTGTTTGGGGGAATGATGGGCGTGAGGGGGGGGGGGGCTAGTTGGCCTCCAATCATTTTCGACTTTTAAAAAGGGTACGAGCCCTTTGAATTTTCAATCAAATGAGTCTATTTTGAAGTTTCTACGACAACGCTTTCTATAAAACCTTATATACCCCAAGGGTATAACTAAAACCCTTACCCTGAGGGTTGTGGGGGAGTTTCCTCCTCGAAAACATATTTTCTATCTGGAAATCAACCACGCTGAACAATATGGCTATCACAAAATTTTGATTGGATGTATTTGGGGGAATGATGGGCTTGGGGGGGGGGGCTAGTTGCCCTCCAATCACTTTCGACTATTAGAAAAGGGTAGTAGTACTTTGAATTTCAAATCGAATGAGTCCTTTTTCAAGTTTCTACGACAAAGATTTCAATAAAAAACCTTATATGCCTTATATTCAATAAAAACCTTATATGCCCCCAGGGCATAACTTATAATCCTTGCCCTGAGGGTTGTGGGTGAATGTCCTCCTTAAAAATATGTTTTCTATCTGGAAATCAACTACCCTGAAAAAATGGCTATCTCAAAGTTTTTATTTGATGTGTTTGGGGGAATGATGGGTGTGGGGGGGGAGGGCTAGTTGCCCTCCAATCACTTTCGACTATTAAAAAGGGCACTATGCTTTTGAATTTCCAGTCGAATGAGCTTTTATTCAAGTTTCTACGACAACGCCTTCTTTAAAAACCTTATATACCCCCAGGGCATAACTTAAAACCCTTGCCTTGAGGGAAATGGGGGAGTGTCCTCCTGAAAAACATATTTTCTATCCGGAAATGAACTTCGCTGAAAAAAATGGCAATTTCAAAATTTTTATTGGATGTGTTTGGAGGAATTAAGGGCGTGAGGGGGGGGGGGCTAGTTGAACTCAAATCACTTTCGACTATTAAAAAGAATACTAGCCCTTTGGATTTTCAATCGAATGAGCCTGTTTTGAAGTTTCTACGACAACACCTTCTATAAAAACCTTATATGCCCCAAGGGCATAACTTAAAACCCTTACCCTGAGGGTTGTGGGGGAGTGTCGTCCTCAAAAACAAATTTTACATGTGGAAATCAACTACGCTGAACAAAATGGCTATCTCAAAATTTTGATTGGGTGTGTTTGGGGGAATGATGGGTGTGGGGGAAGGGGCTAGTTGCCCTCCAATCACTTTTGACTATTGAAAAGGGTACTAGCGCTTTGAAATTCCAATCGAATGAGCCTGTTTTGAAGTTTCTACGACAACACCTTCTATAAAAACCTCATATGCCCCCAGGGCATAACTTAAAACCCTTGCCCTGAGGGTTTTGGGGGAGTGTCTTAAACAAAAAATGAGCAAAACTAAAATCAAATAATCTACCAAGCGTGAAACTACCACAAATCAGCATTGATAAATAAATGAAACCCAAAACGAACAGAAATTACAATAATTAACCGAGTCAAACTCAAAACGAGCAGAAATTAACACAAGTTGGGCGCAAAACCCCTTTGCCTTTCCAAAGCCAGAACTCAACTTGCAGTTAACTGAAAAAATATAAATGTTTTTACTTTTAAACTTTAATAAAACAAATAATATTAACATTTTGATTACCAAACATCAGTATATGTATATTAAACTGACAATGCACATTCATTTGTATTTTTGCAGTAAAGTGCAAATTTTGTTCTGGCCTTGGGAAGGCAGAGTTATGCCCTCAGGGCATAACTTACAACCCTTGCACTGAGGGCTCTGAGGGGGGTTATCAAATTCCAGAACTAATTTCCAGAACTTTTAACTACGTTGAACAAAATGGATATCTCAAAATTTTGATTGGATGTGTTTGGGAGAAGGGTGGGCATGAGAGGGGCATTAGTTGCTATCCGATCACTTTCAACTATTAAAAAAGCACTAGCCCTTTCAATTTCCAATTGAATGAGCCCTTTTGAAGTTTCTACGACAACGCTTTCAATAAAAACTTTATATGCCCCCAGGGCATAACCTACAACCCCTGCCCTGAGGGCTGTGGAGGGAGGGGTTGTCATCCTTAAAGACCTAATTTCCAAAACTTCTAACTACGTTGGATAAAATAGCTATCTAAAAATTTTGATTAGATGTGTTTTGGGAAAAGGTGGGCGAGGAGGGGGGTTAGTGGCCCTCAAATCACTTTTGAATTCAATTTTCAATTCAATTTCAATTCAATTCATTTTATTTAACATCAAAATACATTTAACAAATATGCCAATACCCGCCCCAAGAAAGATACCAAAAAGCACTTGCGACTGGGCGGGTACATACAACTCATTTACTAATTAATGATTAACTATAAAAAAAACGAAAAAAAAAACAACTTAATAATAATAATAATAATAAAACAAAAAACAATAAAAAACAAAAAAAAATCAATCTCTCATCAATTCATTTAATAATAATAATAATAATAATAAAGATAAATAATAATAATAATAATAATAATAATAATAATAAAAAAAAAAAAAAAAAAAAAAAAAAACTATGACCCTTGACCTAACAAATATTTTTTCAATTTATTTTTAAATAACCCCAGGTGCTCAGCCGCCCGAATGCTCTCCGGAATAGAGTTCCACACATTAGGTCCTGAAAATCTAGTATGGAAGCCGGCTTCCATTGAAAATGGTACTAGTCCTTTGAATTTCAAATCGAATGAGTCCGTTTTCAAGTTTCTACGACAAAGATTTCAATAAAAAACCTTATATGCCCCCAGGGCATAACTTATAATCCTTGCCCTGAGGGTTGATCTCAAATCACTTTTGACTATTAAAAATGGTACTAGTACTTTGAATTTCAAATCGAATGAGTCCTTTTTCAAGTTTCTACGACAAAGATTTCAATAAAAAACCTTATATGCCCCCAGGGCATTACTAATAATCCTTGTCCTGAGGGTTGTGGGTGAATGTCCTCCTTAAAAATATGTTTTCTATCTGGAAATCAACTACCCTGAAAAAATGGCTATCTCAAAATTTTTATTTGATGTGTTTGGGGGAATGATGGGAGTGGGGGGAAGGGCTAGTTGCCCTCCAATCACTTTCGACTATTAAAAAGGGCACTATGCTTTTGAATTTCCAGTCGAATGAGCTTTTATTGAAGTTTCTACGACAACGCCTTCTTTAAAAACCTTATATGCCACGAGGGTATAACTTAAAACCATTGACCTGATGGATGCGCAGCAGTTTCCTCCTCGAAAAACAATTTTATAAGTGGAAATCAAGTACGCAGAAAACAATGAATATATCAAAAATTTTATTGGCTATGTTTGGGGAGATGAAGGGCGGGAGGGGGGGGCCTAGGTGCACTCAAATCACTTTCGACTATTAAAAAGGATACCAGCCCATTGAATTTTCAATCAAATGAGCCTGTTTTGAATTTTCTACGACAACACCTTCTATAAAAACCTTATATGCCACCAGGGCATAACTTAAAACCCTTACTTTGAGGATTTTGGGTGAGTGTCCTCCTCAAAAACAAATTTTAAATGTGGAAATCAACTACGCTGAACAAAATGGCTATCTCAAAATTTTGATTGGGTGTGTTTGGGGGAATGATGGGTGTGGGAGAAGGGGCTATTTGCCCTCCAATCCCTTTCGACTATTAAAAAGGGTACTAGCGCTTTGAATTTCCAATCGAAGGAGCATGTTTTGAAGTTTCTACGACAACGCCTTCTATAAAAACCTCATATGCCCCCAGGGCATAACTTAAAATCTTTGCCCTGAGAATTATGGGGGAGTGTCCTCCACGAAAACATATATTCTAACTGGATACCCAGTACTTTGAACAAAAGGCAAATCTCCAAATTGTGATTAGATATGTCTGGGGGAATAATGGGCGTGGGGGGCTAGTTGCCCTCCAATCACTTTCGACTATTAGAAAAGGGTACTAGCCCTTCGAATTTCAAATCAAATGAACCTTTCTTGAAGTTTCTACGACAACGCCTTCTATAAAAACCTCATATGCCCCCAGGGCATAACTTAAAATCCTTGCCCTGATGGTTGTGGGGAAGTTTCCTCCTCAAAAAGATATTTTCTATCTGGAAATAATATACACTGGACAAAATGGCTATCTCAAAATTTTTATTGGATGTGTTTGGGGAAATAAGAGGCGTGAGGGGGGAGGGGGCTAGTTACCCTCAAGTCACTTTCGACTATTAAAAATGGCACCAGCCCTTTGAATTTCCAATCGAATGAACCATTTTTGAAGTTTCTACGACAACACCTTCTATAAAAATCTTATATGCCCCCAGGGCATAACTTACAACCCTTGCCCTGTGGGTTGTGGGGGAGGGTTCTCCTCAAGAAGATATTTTCTATGTGGAATTCAACTACGCTGAACGAAATGGCTGTCTCAAAATTTTGATTGGACGTATTTGGGGGCCTGATGGGCGTGGGGGGGGGGGCTATTTGCCCTCAAAACACTATTGACGATTAAAAAGGGCACAAGCCACTCCAAATTCCAATCGAATGAGCCTTTTCCGAAGTTTCTACGACGACTCCTTCGATACGATGTGCCCGGGTATGGAGAAAAAACAAAAAACAAAAAAGAAACAACACATTGTGCCCACATCGTTCTTACTTAGGCAGCGGTAGCGCGCTGCCTACGATTTATTAGGAAAAAAGGACAATTGCTCGAGTCGGTCGAGCCTTATCATTCCAGTTATATTTATTGTTTGATTCGGGGTGCAGTGTCTTGAATTGGGCTAAAATGTCTCAAGCCCACAAAGCTGACCCGGATGCGAAAAAAAGAAAACAAAATACAAAAAAAACAAGAATCTGTTCCAACGTAACGCCATTCCACAACTATAAACATTCTTAAAAATAACTTATAATTTTACTTTATATGGAGTATATTCTCTCGACACAACATCCTTTTATAAATAGCGTAAAAGTTTAATAACGACCATTATTTTTATTCAGAGATTATAGATTGTGCTCATAATTTTGACCAAGCCAAGTTTCCAGTCTTACTCGGTCACCTTAAACTTAACTTAAAACCTTTTCGCATGCTGACCAAAGGTCTGCGTTGCGTAGGTACCAATCTCCTGCTTCAATGCCTTCGGCCGGGAGTGCAATGCGTGGTTGGGGGCAAATCATCCGACGCTTCCCGTATTTTTCCCCCAGATATTCTCCAGGTACCCAATTAGAGCTGGGTTGACTCTGGCTGAGCTTACAGGGTCACACAACTCACACCATTGACCCCAGTTCCAAACCAAATAACCAGCGACACCAGGAACCGAACCCCTGGTGTCGCTTGCTAAAGCTCGGTCACCTTCAGTTCTCATTCAGCATCCGCCAGTGAAGGTCACATATATTTTATAAAGGATTAAAGAGTGACACAATTTTGTAAAGGATTAAATCTTACGCAATTACCTGAATGCACTTAAATATCGGAGATTGGATTTTTTGACTGGATTGGTGACGTCACTGTTTAGTTACACACCTGAATTTTGAAGATTGCTTATAATTTGAATTTTTTGGATACTTGTGTATTTAAAAAAAAATTATTATCTGAGTTAATAATCTTATATGGAATAAGGTGTCTTTGTTCGATAGAAGTGAATGAGTGAACATTTTAACTCAAATTGTAATAATGGATTATGATCTATTACAGACTAGTTTTTGAATTGCCAAGTTGGTTAGTTTGGAAAAAATTAACATTTTTAATGTTTTGTCTTATGATTGAGTAAGACCTGTTACGCGAGAGCCGCTTATTTGTTTATCCAGTGGCGGTTACAAGTTTATTCTGAATATAAACCATTCTGAACTGTGATTCTGATTTTTGATCGAGTGTTAAAATTATAATTATTAGTATCAATTTTGTACATTAACCCGAAGAGGAATTGTTGCTGACCTATTGGCCTAAATTTCGAGTTGTTTTTGGAGCTGAGTTAAAGATTGGCGTTAGGAGTCGTTTTTGTAGCTGAATTCGAAGTTGGCGTTTGCCGTGCCCTTGTAACGGCTAACGCTTCATGCACGTTGGCAGCTCAGTGGATAAATATTTGTTGCCTAGTGAAGTAAGACGTTTCTTGTTTAATTATTTCTAAGATGAGACGTCGGCGTGAAGTCAAGCGTGCTGGAGCTGAAAGAACTGGAGTAGTTTTAGATGTTTCGACCACTTCTAGCGAGGAGTCCCAGTCACCATTGTTAAAGTTGTCCGACGATTTTGTTATGATGCTCGCAATCGTGAAAGAAAACGGATCTAAGCTAGACTCTATTGATGGACGTATGAGATCTCTGGAACAAAGGGTTATATCAGTGGAAAAAGCGCAGCTTGAGTTTCACGCATCGGTTACGGAGGTTCAAGCCCGTGTAGTATCAATTGAAAGCGAAACTGATAGCCTAAAAAAGCAGATAAGCGTTATCACGAGTGAAGCGATGGCACTGAGGAAAAACAATATTGATCTGGCAAATCGGTTAATGATGTGTGAATACCAGGTATCTGACAGTAACATTAGTATTTGTAATTTGCCGTGTGATAGTAAAGAGGACGCTAGTCAAGCGCTTAAGCAAGTATGTCTGTCTGGGCTTAAATCAAGTGAGGTTCCCAAGTTTACAGTGCTACAAAACATGAAAGACCAGAAATTTTTCAAAGTTAATGTTTTTTCCAGGGAAAAGAAAATTGATTTACTAAAAGTTAGCAAGAATTTGAAAGGGAAATCTGTGAGGAATCTGAAAGATATTTATATTAGTGATGATGCCCCTCTTTCTGTCCGGGAGGCACGAAAAAGTCTTTTTGAGAAGAAGGCTAAGTTAAAGGATATAGGTATTTCAGCTTGGGTGTCTAAAACCGTTCCACCTTTTCTTTATTTTGATCGTCCTAATGGTTCGCGAGCCAAATTTTGCCCTAGTGATATAATCCCGGAGCTTAATTCACCGCGCAGTGATAGCAATGCGCATCAGCGCAGTCAAATGAGGGGAAGAGGTTTACGCGGTGGTAAAGGTAGAGAAGGAGTTTAATATAGGTCCCTATTTGAGATTATGGTAATCTTGTGAACGGATGGTTTGTAATCGTGTGAGTATTGTTTAGTGTCAGTTATGAAATTTAAAATAAGCGGTTGTTGCGTTTATTATTAACTTATTCTTTTTTTTTTTTTATTCTTTTTTTTTTGTGTGTTATGAAGTATTCATTGTTTTTGTTATTTATGTCCCCTATGTTGGCGATTCTTTTTGTGTTATTATTTTATTTATATGTTTTCTTATCTTTTGTTTTCTTTCAGGATTTGTTGGTATGGATTTTCTCAGTTCTTGGTCGTTTCACTCATGGTATGGTAAGGTTACTATTCTTTTGCATTCCAAAATTCCTGTTTCCATCCCTTTGGATTGATTATTTTGAATGTCAAGTTTAGGTAGGGAGCGGCTGGTTTTTTTTAGAGTGATTTGATGAAATTACATGATTTGGGGGGAGGGGTACTTCACAGAGATTTTGATGTGGGTGAGTTTCATGAGGTTAATCCTGATTCCCGTTATAAGTTTCTGTGTGATTTGAGTTTTATTAGCTGTCAAAATGAGTTTAGTATTTTTCATTTAAATTGTCAAGGGATTGGAAGTTCATACCAGTTTTTGAATGAGTTATGTCTGCAATCGACCCCTCATGTTTTACCTTTAACGGAGACTTAGTTGAAGAGCCATAGTTCTTCTCTGTTAGAGATTGGTAATTATAAGCCGTATATTAAAAATAGAGAGATGCATCAACATGACGGCTTAGCAATTTACGTGCGTAATGATTTTGAGGTTAAGGTGAGAGATGATATAAGAGTTAATCGAGAAATGGTGTTTGAAAGTATGGTGTTAGAATTGCAGTGTCTTAATTTTAAGTGTTTTATGATTGTCGTTTATAGACCCCCTTCGTATAATATAGATGAGTTTAGCTCACTTTTAGAAGAGCAATTGGATAAGTTACCAATTTCAACTATACCTTGTTTTATTTTCGGTGATTTTAATTTGGATTTAAGAACTGTGAATAGTAACCTTAGAGCTAGGGAGTATCTAAACACAATGCTAGGCTATGGACTACAGCCTTCTATTTATATATGTACAAGAGTGAGCCATTATTCTGCTACGTTGATTGATAACGTTTACTTAAATACTGGATACAGTAGGGCGAGTGTTATTGTAAACGACGTTTCGGATCATTTCGGTCTGTTGGTATCTATTCCTTCTCTTTTGAACCGGCCAAGATCAGAGCGTTCTGAAGTACCGAAAAATTGTTTTCCTGTTATTAATGTACTGAAGTTAAAAAATGAGCTTGGAAGAAAAAATTGTGATTTTTTATATAGTAATGATATGGATGTGAATGATAAATTTAAACTTTGGTATTCGATGATTAAGGATACGGTAGTTGCTTGTAGTCAAGTTAGGAAGAAACTTAAGTATTTTGATTCGCCGAAGAAGCCTTGGGTTACGAAGAGTATTCTAGTTTCTCTAGCTAGGCGACAGCAATTGTATAAAAAGTCCGCATTAAATAATAGTATTAGCGACGTAAATATTTATAAAGGGTATAGTAATAAGTTGAATAGTATATTTCGTAAACCTAAGTTAGATTACCTGAGTGATAGTTTTTAAAATGCGGAGGGTAACCCGAGAAAGACTTGGAATGTTATAAATTCTGTTATTAAACCAAATAAGCCTGAAATTGTTTGTAGTCTTGTTGATGGTGAAAATATTCGCCAAGCTACTCAAAGTATTTGTGTTAGCACTTTTCTAGTGTAGGGGGCCGGTTAGCGTCGTCTGTTGAGCAGCATGCAAGTGATGGTGATTTTGCTCAGTTTTTGCCTGAAAGTAGTGACGTTTCTATTTACTTGCGACCGGTTACTGAAAAAGAATTGTGTGATGTGGTAAAAGGTATGCGAAACAGTGCATCCGGGTCAGACTTTATTTCAACAAAGGTTTTCAAGTCAATTTTTCCTGTGATATCGCAACAAATTTTGTACCTGATTAATGCTAGTTTTAAATGTGGTATATATCCGGAATGTCTTAAAAGTGCCAGAGTAATACCTTCATTTAAAGGGGGTGATAGAAAAAATGTGAATAATTATCGATCGATATTCCTCCTTTCTGTTATTTCTAGGCTAATAGAAAAACTGATTAATTCTAGAGTATCTGAGTTTTTGGAGAATATTTCCTTTTTCCATTCTAATCAGTTCGGTTTTCGTAAGGGGATGTCTACCGAACAGGCAGTTTTATTTTTGACGACGTTTGTGCATGATGCTTTGGACCAAGGTTTTAAGGTGGCGTCTATTTTTTTAGATATTGTTAAAGCGTTTGATTCAGTTGACCATGAAATTTTAATTATGAAGCTAGAAAATTGTGAAATTAGAGGAAATGCGTTGAAGTTATTTGAAAATTTTTTGAGAGGTAGGAACCAGTGCGTCGAAATTTCTAATGTGAGGTCTGGTGAAAGAATGGTTGATTATGGTGTTCCACAGGGTTCTGTTTTAGGTCCGCTTTTATTCTTGGTTTATATTAACGACTTACGATTTTCTGTTTTGGATTTGTTAGATAGTGCACATTCTAATTGTAGGGTGATTATTCCTAGTTTGGCAGATGATACTCATTTTACTGCCGCAGCAAAGACTGAATCTGATTTAATAGAGATAATGAGAAGAGGTATGTTAGGTATAGATAAGCGGATGAGAGTGAATAAGCTTTTGTTAAACCATAGTAAATCAGGTTTTATTATGTATGGTAGATCATCAAATTTTTACCCTTGGGTTGTGGATTTGCAAATGGAGAATTATGTAATTAAGCGTACAAATCCTATACGTTACCTTGGTGTTATTGTGGATGAATGCCTTAGTTTTTAAAATCATGTTTCTTTTATTAGTAGTAAGATTGCAAGAAATGTTGGAATGATGAGAAAGATAAAAAATATTTTCCAGGATTCTGTTTTTGAGATTGATTTATTTTTCGTTAGTTCACCCGTATTTAGTATATTGAATGAGTATATGATCTAGCGCATTTTCAGTGCATTTCCAGCAGTTACGTGTAATACAAAGTATGTCACTGCGAGTGTTGTCCGGAGATAATCGCAGAACGTCGGTTAGATCCCAGTATGTACTGTTAAATATTATTCCTGAGTCGCGTCTGCGAAAATCTTGTCAAGGGTTATATATGCTTGAATATTTTTCTAATTTAGTTTACAAGTGTTTTTCAATGTTTTAAAATTTATTTATTTATAGTTATGATGTACACAATTATCACACTCGTCATGCTAGAGATACATGGCCACCTCAAGCTACAAGTACTAGATCAATATTTTCAATAGGTCATGTGGGGCCAGTTGTCTGGAATAATTTGCCTGTTTCTTTAAAAAGTTCAGCGAATCTATGTGAATTTCGTCGGGCCCTTAAAACCCTTTGTCTCCGTAGGTATGAATTTGTATGAATTTGTTTAAAGGGTGGTATAGTTGAGTCACTCTCAGGTTAGCCCGGAACCCGTTTGTCCCGTTTTTCCTATATATTTTTATTTTTTTTGTTTTGTTTATTTATTATTTATGGGATGGCGGCGGGAAGTTTTGGAGTATGTGAAGTATTGATTTTTGGTTATTGCGACCAGGAGCCGAGTGAGTGTAAGATTTTCATTTTTTCTTCTTTTTCTTTCTTTCTCCTTTTTCTCTTTTTTTTAGTATGTTATTATAAGTGTTAATTTTAAGAGGGTTAATACTTCCGAACAAGCGTTTGCTTTTGGAAGGTCATTTGTTTTTTTTGTGTTGTGTTGTTTTTTTGGAATAAACCCTTATCTTATCTTATCTTATCTTTTGCTAAATATAGCTAATAAGCTAGTAAGCTAATTTGCTAAACAGTCTAATAAAAAGTCTAAATCCAGACTAACCATCGAAAACTTAATTCCAAAGATAGATAATAAGACGGACTAAGAAATTAGGATAGAGCGGAACTAGAATCAAGGAACTAAGTCAAAGAATAACAGAATTCATAGAAGAAAAATATACCATAGTTTTTTCAGCTGTATGATTAGGAAGGCGCCCTCATTCCGATTGAAAAAAAAATGCAACAAAAAATAGCTTTAAAAAAAGAACTTATTCAGAAGAATAAAATTGAAAATTAAAATCAAAGTAAAAAACCACAAATATACAAGCAAAATTTACATAGAGTTACTATTGTCCAGTCAGCGAAGCGACACAAACTAGATCTCCGCCACTAGACCCCATCCAGTGCTGCAACAACTCTGACCCATAGATCATAGAGCAGCAACACAAGGGAAAATGTCAACCGGTTTGCCACAGAGTTTGGACCTTTTACCCACCATTCTGGTAGATGTGCTTATCACAAGGATTTAAATACCCCTTTCTTCTCCCACATCGAGTTTGGATTAGTCCCCGACTCTAAAAATGCATATTAAGGACGTCAACTGGTTCCGATTAGGTCGGTTGAGATCTAACAAGCCTTTCTGTTAATATTTCTAATGATATGAACTGAAAAACCCCCTATTCCTTCCCCCAAATCGCGTCCTGACTAGAAAAGGAAATAGGAAATTAGCTATTAATTCCCACCAATTTTGTTAAGACTGCAATTTCGTAG